>NW_024582124.1:10000-136442 GCF_018492685.1 Alosa sapidissima | reverse complement strand
AAGTGAAAAAAAAATTGGTCTGATTTTTTCTTACTTTTCAGATTTTTTTAGTTTTCGCGTTCAGGATGAGAGAAAGTTTTTTTTGACAAATTTGAAAATCTGTCAGACATTGTCCAAATTATTTTTTATTTTCATGTCTAGACATGTGAAATGTATGAACTCATGGTAAAAAAGTGAGAAAGAAAATATTGGTCTGCTTTTTTGTACTTTTTCAGATTTTCTTAGTTTTCATATAAGGTTCGGGGTCAGGAAAAAAGAGCAGATTTTTGAAAAATGTCAAAATCTGTCAATTATTGTCAAAATTATTTTTTTTTTCACATCTAGACATGTGAAATGCGTTAACTATGGCAACAAAAATGAAAAAAAAAATTGGTCTGATTTTTTCTTACTTTTCAGATTTTTTTAGTTTTCGCCGTTCAGGATGAGAGAAAGTTTTTTTTGACAAATTTGAAAATCTGTCAGACATTGTCAAAATTATTTTTTATTTCATGTCTAGACATGTGAAATGCATGAACAATGGTAAAAAAAAGTGAAAAAGAAAAAATTGGTCTGATTTTTTGTACTTTTCAGATTTTCTTAGTTTTCATATAAGGTTCGGGTTCAGGAAAAAAGACAGATTTTTGAAAAAATGTCAAAATCTGTCAATTATTGTCAAAATTATTTTTTTTCACATCTAGACATGTGAAATGCGTTAACTATGGCAACAAAAATGAAAAAAAAAATTGGTCTGATTTTTTTCTTACTTTTCAGATTTTTTTAGTTTTCGCGTTCAGGATGAGAGAAAGTTTTTTTTGACAAATTTGAAAATCTGTCAGACATTGTCAAAATTATTTTTTATTTCATGTCTAGACATGTGAAATGCATGAACAATGGTAAAAAAAGTGAAAAAGAAAAAATTGGTCTGATTTTTTGTACTTTTCAGATTTTCTTAGTTTTCATATAAGGTTCGGGGTCAGGAAAAAAGACAGATTTTTGAAAAAATTTCAAAATCTGTCAATTATTGTCAAAATAATTTTTTTTCACATCTAGACATGTGAAATGCATGAACTATGGTAAAAAAAGTGAAAAAGAAAAAATTGGTCTGATTTTTTGTACTTTTCAGATTTTCTTAGTTTTCATATAAGGTTCGGGTTCAGGAAAAAAGACAGATTTTTGAAAAATTTCAAAATCTGTCAATTATTGTCAAAATTATTTTTTTTCACATCTAGACATGTGAAATGCATGAACTATGGTAAAAAAAGTGAAAAAAAAAATTGGTCTGATTTTTTGTACTTTTCAGATTTTCTTAGTTTTCATATAAGGTTCGGGTTCAGGAAAAAAGACAGATTTTTGAAAAATGTCAAAATCTGTCAATTATTGTCAAAATTATTTTTTTTTCACATCTAGACATGTGAAATGCGTTAACTATGGCAACAAAAATGAAAAAAAAAAATTGGTCTGATTTTTTTCTTACTTTTCAGATTTTTTTAGTTTTCGCGTTCAGGATGAGAGAAAGTTTTTTTTGACAAATTTGAAAATCTGTCAGACATTGTCCAAATTATTTTTTTATTTCATGTCTAGACATGTGAAATGCATGAACTATGGCAAAAAAAGTGAAAAAAAAATTGGTCTGATTTTTTCTTACTTTTCAGATTTTTTTAGTTTTCGCGTTCAGGATGAGAGAAAAGTTTTTTTTGACAAATTGAAAATCTGTCAGACATTGTCCAAATTATTTTTTATTTCATGTCTAGACATGTGAAATGTATGAACTATGGTAAAAAGAGTGAGAAAGAAAATATTGGTCTGCTTTTTTGTACTTTTCAGATTTTCTTAGTTGTCATATAAGGTTCGGGTTCAGGAAAAAAGACAGATTTTTGAAAAATGTCAAAATCTGTCAATTATTGTCAAAATTATTTTTTTTCACATCTAGACATGTGAAATGCATGAACAATGGTAAAAAAAAGTGAGAAAAGAAAAAATTGGTCTGATTTTTTGTACTTTTCAGATTTTCTTAGTTTTCATATAAGGTTCGGGGTCAGGAAAAAAGTGAGATTTTAGACAAATTTCAATATCTGTCAATTATTGTCCAAATTATTTTTATTTCACATCTAGACATGTGAAATGTATGAACTATGGCAAAAAAGTGAAAAAAAAATTGGTCTGATTTTTTCTTACTTTTCAGATTTTTTTAGTTTTCGCGCGTTCAGGATGAGAGAAAGTTTTTTTGACAAATTTGAAAATCTGTCAGACATTGTCCAAATTATTTTTTATTTCATGTCTAGACATGTGAAATGTATGAACTATGGTAAAAAAGTGAGAAAGAAAATATTGGTCTGCTTTTTTGTACTTTTCAGATTTTCTTAGTTTTCATATAAGGTTCGGGTTCAGGAAAAAAGACAGATTTTTGAAAAATGTCAAAATCTGTCAATTATTGTCAAAATTATTTTTTTCTTCACATCTAGACATGTGAAATGCGTTAACTATGGCAACAAAAATGAAAAAAAAAAATTGGTCTGATTTTTTTCTTACTTTTCAGATTTTTTTAGTTTTCGGCGTTCAGGATGAGAGAAAGTTTTTTTTGACAAATTTGAAAAATCTGTCAGACATTGTCAAAATTATTTTTTATTTCATGTCTAGGACATGTGAAATGCATGAACAATGGTAAAAAAAGTGAAAAAGAAAAAAATTGGTCTGATTTTTTGTACTTTTCAGATTTTCTTAGTTTTCATATAAGGTTCGGGGTCAGGAAAAAAGACAGATTTTTGAAAAATTTCAAAATCTGTCAATTATTGTCAAAATAATTTTTTTTCACATCTAGACATGTGAAATGCATGAACTATGGTAAAAAAAGTGAAAAAGAAAAAATTGGTCTGATTTTTTGTACTTTTCAGATTTTCTTAGTTTTCATATAAGGTTCGGGTTCAGGAAAAAAGACAGATTTTTGAAAAATTTCAAAATCTGTCAATTATTGTCAAAATTATTTTTTTTCACATCTAGACATGTGAAATGCATGAACTATGGTAAAAAAAAGTGAAAAAAAAAAATTGGTCTGATTTTTTGTACTTTTCAGATTTTCTTAGTTTTCATATAAGGTTCGGGTTCAGGAAAAAAGACAGATTTTTGAAAAATGTCAAAATCTGTCAATTATTGTCAAAATTATTTTTTTTCACATCTAGACATGTGAAATGCGTTAACTATGGCAACAAAAATGAAAAAAAAAATTGGTCTGATTTTTTTCTTACTTTTCAGATTTTTTTAGGTTTTCGCGTTCAGGATGAGAGAAAGTTTTTTTTTGACAAATTTGAAAATCTGTCAGACATTGTCCAAATATTTTTTATTTCATGTCTAGACATGTGAAATGCATGAACTATGGCAAAAAAAGTGAAAAAAAAATTGGTCTGATTTTTTCTTACTTTTCAGATTTTTTTAGTTTTCGCGTTCAGGATGAGAGAAAGTTTTTTTTGACAAATTTGAAAATCTGTCAGACATTGTCCAAATTATTTTTTATTTCATGTCTAGACATGTGAAATGTATGAACTATGGTAAAAAAGTGAGAAAGAAAATATTGGTCTGCTTTTTTGTACTTTTCAGATTTTCTTAGTTGTCATATAAGGTTCGGGTTCAGGAAAAAAGACAGATTTTTGAAAAATGTCAAAATCTGTCAATTATTGTCAAAATTATTTTTTTTCACATCTAGACATGTGAAATGCATGAACAATGGTAAAAAAAAGTGAAAAAAGAAAAAATTGGTCTGATTTTTTGTACTTTTCAGATTTTCTTAGTTTTCATATAAGGTTCGGGGTCAGGAAAAAAGTGAGATTTTAGACAAATTTCAATATCTGTCAATTATTGTCCAAATTATTTTTATTTCACATCTAGACATGTGAAATGTATGAACTATGGCAAAAAAAGTGAAAAAAAAATTGGTCTGATTTTTTCTTACTTTTCAGATTTTTTTAGTTTTCGCGTTCAGGATGAAGAAAGTTTTTTTGACAAATTTGAAAATCTGTCAGACATTGTCCAAATTATTTTTTATTTCATGTCTAGACATGTGAAATGTATGAACTATGGTAAAAAAGTGAGAAAGAAAATATTGGTCTGCTTTTTTGTACTTTTCAGATTTTCTTAGTTTTCATATAAGGTTCGGGGTCAGGAAAAAAGACAGATTTTTGAAAAATGTCAAAAATCTGTCAATTATTGTCAAAATTATTTTTTTTCACATCTAGACATGTGAAATGCGTTAACTATGGCAACAAAAATGAAAAAAAAAAATTGGTCTGATTTTTTTCTTACTTTTCAGATTTTTTTAGTTTTCGCGTTCAGGATGAGAGAAAGTTTTTTTTTTGACAAATTTGAAAATCTGTCAGACATTGTCCAAAATTATTTTTTTATTTCATGTCTAGACATGTGAAATGCATGAACAATGGTAAAAAAAGTGAAAAAGAAAAAATTGGTCTGATTTTTTTGTACTTTTCAGATTTTCTTAGTTTTCATATAAGGTTCGGGGTCAGGAAAAAAGACAGATTTTTGAAAAATTTCAAAATCTGTCAATTATTGTCAAAATAATTTTTTTTCACATCTAGACATGTGAAATGCATGAACTATGGTAAAAAAAGTGAAAAAGAAAAAATTGGTCTGATTTTTTGTACTTTTCAGATTTTCTTAGTTTTCATATAAGGTTCGGGTTCAGGAAAAAAGACAGATTTTTGAAAAAATTTCAAAATCTGTCAATTATTGTCAAAATTATTTTTTTTTCACATCTAGACATGTGAAATGCATGAACTATGGTAAAAAAAGTGAAAAAAAAAAATTGGTCTGATTTTTTGTACTTTTCAGATTTTCTTAGTTTTTCATATAAGGTTCGGGTTCAGGAAAAAAGACAGATTTTTGAAAAAATGTCAAAATCTGTCAATTATTGTCAAAATTATTTTTTTTCACATCTAGACATGTGAAATGCGTTAACTATGGCAACAAAAATGAAAAAAAAAATTGGTCTGATTTTTTCTTCTTACTTTTCAGATTTTTTTAGTTTTCGCGTTCAGGATGAGAGAAAGTTTTTTTTGACAAATTTGAAAATCTGTCAGACATTGTCCAAATTATTTTTTTATTTCATGTCTAGACATGTGAAATTGCATGAACTATGGCAAAAAAAGTGAAAAAAAAATTGGTCTGATTTTTTCTTACTTTTCAGATTTTTTTAGTTTTCGCGTTCAGGGATGAGAGAAAGTTTTTTTTGACAAATTTGAAAATCTGTCAGACATTGTCCAAATTATTTTTTATTTCATGTCTAGACATGTGAAATGTATGAACTATGGTAAAAAAGTGAGAAAGAAAATATTGGTCTGCTTTTTTGTACTTTTCAGATTTTCTTAGTTGTCATATAAGGTTCGGGTTCAGGAAAAAAGACAGATTTTTGAAAAATGTCAAAATCTGTCAATTATTGTCAAAATTATTTTTTTTTCACATCTAGACATGTGAAATGCATGAACAATGGTAAAAAAAAGTGAAAAAGAAAAAATTGGTCTGATTTTTTGTACTTTTCAGATTTTCTTAGTTTTCATATAAGGTTCGGGGTCAGGAAAAAAGTGAGATTTTAGACAAATTTCAATATCTGTCAATTATTGTCCAAATTATTTTTATTTCACATCTAGACATGTGAAATGTATGAACTATGGCAAAAAAAGTGAAAAAAAAATTGGTCTGATTTTTTTCTTACTTTTCAGATTTTTTTAGTTTTCGCGTTCAGGATGAGAGAAAGTTTTTTTGACAAATTTGAAAATCTGTCAGACATTGTCCAAATTATTTTTTATTTCATGTCTAGACATGTGAAATGTATGAACTATGGTAAAAAAGTGAGAAAGAAAATATTGGTCTGCTTTTTTGTACTTTTCAGATTTTCTTAGTTTTCATATAAGGTTCGGGGTCAGGAAAAAAGACAGATTTTTGAAAAATGTCAAAATCTGTCAATTATTGTCAAAATTATTTTTTTTCACATCTAGACATGTGAAATGCGTTAACTATGGCAACAAAAATGAAAAAAAAAATTGGTCTGATTTTTTTCTTACTTTTCAGATTTTTTTAGTTTTCGCGTTCAGGATGAGAGAAAGTTTTTTTTGACAAATTTGAAAATCTGTCAGACATTGTCAAAATTATTTTTTATTTCATGTCTAGACATGTGAAATGCATGAACAATGGTAAAAAAAGTGAAAAAGAAAAAATTGGTCTGATTTTTTGTACTTTTCAGATTTTCTTAGTTTTCATATAAGGTTCGGGGTCAGGAAAAAAGACAGATTTTTGAAAAATTTCAAAATCTGTCAATTATTGTCAAAATAATTTTTTTTCACATCTAGACATGTGAAATGCATGAACTATGGTAAAAAAAGTGAAAAAGAAAAAATTGGTCTGATTTTTTGTACTTTTCAGATTTTCTTAGTTTTCATATAAGGTTCGGGTTCAGGAAAAAAGACAGATTTTTGAAAAATTTCAAAATCTGTCAATTATTGTCAAAATTATTTTTTTTCACATCTAGACATGTGAAATGCATGAACTATGGTAAAAAAAGTGAAAAAAAAAATTGGTCTGATTTTTTGTACTTTTCAGATTTTCTTAGTTTTCATATAAGGTTCGGGTTCAGGAAAAAAGACAGATTTTTGAAAAATGTCAAAATCTGTCAATTATTGTCAAAATTATTTTTTTTCACATCTAGACATGTGAAATGCGTTAACTATGGCAACAAAAATGAAAAAAAAAATTGGTCTGATTTTTTTCTTACTTTTCAGATTTTTTTAGTTTTCGCGTTCAGGATGAGAGAAAGTTTTTTTTGACAAATTTGAAAATCTGTCAGACATTGTCCAAATTATTTTTTATTTCATGTCTAGACATGTGAAATGCATGAACTATGGCAAAAAAAGTGAAAAAAAAATTGGTCTGATTTTTTCTTACTTTTCAGATTTTTTTAGTTTTCGCGTTCAGGATGAGAGAAAGTTTTTTTTGACAAATTTGAAAATCTGTCAGACATTGTCCAAATTATTTTTTATTTCATGTCTAGACATGTGAAATGTATGAACTATGGTAAAAAAGTGAGAAAGAAAATATTGGTCTGCTTTTTTGTACTTTTCAGATTTTCTTAGTTGTCATATAAGGTTCGGGTTCAGGAAAAAAGACAGATTTTTGAAAAATGTCAAAATCTGTCAATTATTGTCAAAATTATTTTTTTTCACATCTAGACATGTGAAATGCATGAACAATGGTAAAAAAAAGTGAAAAAGAAAAAATTGGTCTGATTTTTTGTACTTTTCAGATTTTCTTAGTTTTCATATAAGGTTCGGGGTCAGGAAAAAAGTGAGATTTTAGACAAATTTCAATATCTGTCAATTATTGTCCAAATTATTTTTATTTCACATCTAGACATGTGAAATGTATGAACTATGGCAAAAAAAGTGAAAAAAAAATTGGTCTGATTTTTTCTTACTTTTCAGATTTTTTTAGTTTTCGCGTTCAGGATGAGAGAAAGTTTTTTTGACAAATTTGAAAATCTGTCAGACATTGTCCAAATTATTTTTTATTTCATGTCTAGACATGTGAAATGTATGAACTATGGTAAAAAAGTGAGAAAGAAAATATTGGTCTGCTTTTTTGTACTTTTCAGATTTTCTTAGTTTTCATATAAGGTTCGGGGTCAGGAAAAAAGACAGATTTTTGAAAAATGTCAAAATCTGTCAATTATTGTCAAAATTATTTTTTTTCACATCTAGACATGTGAAATGCGTTAACTATGGCAACAAAAATGAAAAAAAAAATTGGTCTGATTTTTTTCTTACTTTTCAGATTTTTTTAGTTTTCGCGTTCAGGATGAGAGAAAGTTTTTTTTGACAAATTTGAAAATCTGTCAGACATTGTCAAAATTATTTTTTATTTCATGTCTAGACATGTGAAATGCATGAACAATGGTAAAAAAAGTGAAAAAGAAAAAATTGGTCTGATTTTTTGTACTTTTCAGATTTTCTTAGTTTTCATATAAGGTTCGGGGTCAGGAAAAAAGACAGATTTTTGAAAAATTTCAAAATCTGTCAATTATTGTCAAAATATTTTTTTTTCACATCTAGACATGTGAAATGCATGAACTATGGTAAAAAAAGTGAAAAAGAAAAAATTGGTCTGATTTTTTGTACTTTTCAGATTTTCTTAGTTTTCATATAAGGTTCGGGTTCAGGAAAAAAGACAGATTTTTGAAAAATTTCAAAATCTGTCAATTATTGTCAAAATTATTTTTTTTCACATCTAGACATGTGAAATGCATGAACTATGGTAAAAAAAGTGAAAAAGAAAAAATTGGTCTGATTTTTTGTACTTTTCAGATTTTCTTAGTTTTCATATAAGGTTCGGGGTCAGGAAAAAAGTGAGATTTTAGACAAATTTCAATATCTGTCAATTATTGTCCAAATTATTTTTATTTCACATCTAGACATGTGAAATGTATGAACTATGGCAAAAAAAGTGAAAAAAAAATTGGTCTGATTTTTTCTTACTTTTCAGATTTTTTTAGTTTTCGCGTTCAGGATGAGAGAAAGTTTTTTTGACAAATTTGAAAATCTGTCAGACATTGTCCAAATTATTTTTTATTTCATGTCTAGACATGTGAAATGTATGAACTATGGTAAAAAAGTGAGAAAGAAAATATTGGTCTGCTTTTTTGTACTTTTCAGATTTTCTTAGTTTTCATATAAGGTTCGGGGTCAGGAAAAAAGACAGATTTTTGAAAAATGTCAAAATCTGTCAATTATTGTCAAAATTATTTTTTTTCACATCTAGACATGTGAAATGCGTTAACTATGGCAACAAAAATGAAAAAAAAAAATTGGTCTGATTTTTTTCTTACTTTTCAGATTTTTTTAGTTTTCGCGTTCAGGATGAGAGAAAGTTTTTTTTGACAAATTTGAAAATCTGTCAGACATTGTCAAAATTATTTTTTATTTCATGTCTAGACATGTGAAATGCATGAACAATGGTAAAAAAAGTGAAAAAGAAAAAATTGGTCTGATTTTTTGTACTTTTCAGATTTTCTTAGTTTTCATATAAGGTTCGGGGTCAGGAAAAAAGACAGATTTTTGAAAAATTTCAAAATATGTCAATTATTGTCAAAATAATTTTTTTTCACATCTAGACATGTGAAATGCATGAACTATGGTAAAAAAAGTGAAAAAGAAAAAATTGGTCTGATTTTTTGTACTTTTCAGATTTTCTTAGTTTTCATATAAGGTTCGGGTTCAGGAAAAAAGACAGATTTTTGAAAAATTTCAAAATCTGTCAATTATTGTCAAAATTATTTTTTTTCACATCTAGACATGTGAAATGCATGAACTATGGTAAAAAAAGTGAAAAAGAAAAAATTGGTCTGATTTTTTGTACTTTTCAGATTTTCTTAGTTTTCATATAAGGTTCGGGGTCAGGAAAAAAGTGAGATTTTAGACAAATTTCAATATCTGTCAATTATTGTCCAAATTATTTTTATTTCACATCTAGACATGTGAAATGTATGAACTATGGCAAAAAAAGTGAAAAAAAAATTGGTCTGATTTTTTCTTACTTTTCAGATTTTTTTAGTTTTCGCGTTCAGGATGAGAGAAAGTTTTTTTGACAAATTTGAAAATCTGTCAGACATTGTCCAAATTATTTTTTATTTCATGTCTAGACATGTGAAATGTATGAACTATGGTAAAAAAGTGAGAAAGAAAATATTGGTCTGCTTTTTTGTACTTTTCAGATTTTCTTAGTTTTCATATAAGGTTCGGGGTCAGGAAAAAAGACAGATTTTTGAAAAATGTCAAAATCTGTCAATTATTGTCAAAATTATTTTTTTTCACATCTAGACATGTGAAATGCGTTAACTATGGCAACAAAAATGAAAAAAAAAATTGGTCTGATTTTTTTCTTACTTTTCAGATTTTTTTAGTTTTCGCGTTCAGGATGAGAGAAAGTTTTTTTTGACAAATTTGAAAATCTGTCAGACATTGTCAAAATTATTTTTTATTTCATGTCTAGACATGTGAAATGCATGAACAATGGTAAAAAAAGTGAAAAAGAAAAAATTGGTCTGATTTTTTGTACTTTTCAGATTTTCTTAGTTTTCATATAAGGTTCGGGTTCAGGAAAAAAGACAGATTTTTGAAAAATGTCAAAATCTGTCAATTATTGTCAAAATTATTTTTTTTCACATCTAGACATGTGAAATGCGTTAACTATGGCAACAAAAATGAAAAAAAAAATTGGTCTGATTTTTTTCTTACTTTTCAGATTTTTTTAGTTTTCGCGTTCAGGATGAGAGAAAGTTTTTTTTGACAAATTTGAAAATCTGTCAGACATTGTCAAAATTATTTTTTATTTCATGTCTAGACATGTGAAATGCATGAACAATGGTAAAAAAAGTGAAAAAGAAAAAATTGGTCTGATTTTTTGTACTTTTCAGATTTTCTTAGTTTTCATATAAGGTTCGGGGTCAGGAAAAAAGACAGATTTTTGAAAAATTTCAAAATCTGTCAATTATTGTCAAAATAATTTTTTTTCACATCTAGACATGTGAAATGCATGAACTATGGTAAAAAAAGTGAAAAAGAAAAAATTGGTCTGATTTTTTGTACTTTTCAGATTTTCTTAGTTTTCATATAAGGTTCGGGTTCAGGAAAAAAGACAGATTTTTGAAAAATTTCAAAATCTGTCAATTATTGTCAAAATTATTTTTTTTCACATCTAGACATGTGAAATGCATGAACTATGGTAAAAAAAGTGAAAAAAAAAAATTGGTCTGATTTTTTGTACTTTTCAGATTTTCTTAGTTTTCATATAAGGTTCGGGTTCAGGAAAAAAGACAGATTTTTGAAAAATGTCAAAATCTGTCAATTATTGTCAAAATTATTTTTTTTCACATCTAGACATGTGAAATGCGTTAACTATGGCAACAAAAATGAAAAAAAAAATTGGTCTGATTTTTTTCTTACTTTTCAGATTTTTTTAGTTTTCGCGTTCAGGATGAGAGAAAGTTTTTTTTGACAAATTTGAAAATCTGTCAGACATTGTCCAAATTATTTTTTATTTCATGTCTAGACATGTGAAATGCATGAACTATGGCAAAAAAAGTGAAAAAAAAATTGGTCTGATTTTTTCTTACTTTTCAGATTTTTTTAGTTTTCGCGTTCAGGATGAGAGAAAGTTTTTTTTGACAAATTTGAAAATCTGTCAGACATTGTCCAAATTATTTTTTATTTCATGTCTAGACATGTGAAATGTATGAACTATGGTAAAAAAGTGAGAAAGAAAATATTGGTCTGCTTTTTTGTACTTTTCAGATTTTCTTAGTTGTCATATAAGGTTCGGGTTCAGGAAAAAAGACAGATTTTTGAAAAATGTCAAAATCTGTCAATTATTGTCAAAATTATTTTTTTTCACATCTAGACATGTGAAATGCATGAACAATGGTAAAAAAAAGTGAAAAAGAAAAAATTGGTCTGATTTTTTGTACTTTTCAGATTTTCTTAGTTTTCATATAAGGTTCGGGGTCAGGAAAAAAGTGAGATTTTAGACAAATTTCAATATCTGTCAATTATTGTCCAAATTATTTTTATTTCACATCTAGACATGTGAAATGTATGAACTATGGCAAAAAAAGTGAAAAAAAAATTGGTCTGATTTTTTCTTACTTTTCAGATTTTTTTAGTTTTCGCGTTCAGGATGAGAGAAAGTTTTTTTGACAAATTTGAAAATCTGTCAGACATTGTCCAAATTATTTTTTATTTCATGTCTAGACATGTGAAATGTATGAACTATGGTAAAAAAGTGAGAAAGAAAATATTGGTCTGCTTTTTTGTACTTTTCAGATTTTCTTAGTTTTCATATAAGGTTCGGGGTCAGGAAAAAAGACAGATTTTTGAAAAATGTCAAAATCTGTCAATTATTGTCAAAATTATTTTTTTTCACATCTAGACATGTGAAATGCGTTAACTATGGCAACAAAAATGAAAAAAAAAATTGGTCTGATTTTTTTCTTACTTTTCAGATTTTTTTAGTTTTCGCGTTCAGGATGAGAGAAAGTTTTTTTTGACAAATTTGAAAATCTGTCAGACATTGTCAAAATTATTTTTTATTTCATGTCTAGACATGTGAAATGCATGAACAATGGTAAAAAAAGTGAAAAAGAAAAAATTGGTCTGATTTTTTGTACTTTTCAGATTTTCTTAGTTTTCATATAAGGTTCGGGGTCAGGAAAAAAGACAGATTTTTGAAAAATTTCAAAATCTGTCAATTATTGTCAAAATAATTTTTTTTCACATCTAGACATGTGAAATGCATGAACTATGGTAAAAAAAGTGAAAAAGAAAAAATTGGTCTGATTTTTTGTACTTTTCAGATTTTCTTAGTTTTCATATAAGGTTCGGGTTCAGGAAAAAAGACAGATTTTTGAAAAATTTCAAAATCTGTCAATTATTGTCAAAATTATTTTTTTTCACATCTAGACATGTGAAATGCATGAACTATGGTAAAAAAAGTGAAAAAGAAAAAATTGGTCTGATTTTTTGTACTTTTCAGATTTTCTTAGTTTTCATATAAGGTTCGGGGTCAGGAAAAAAGTGAGATTTTAGACAAATTTCAATATCTGTCAATTATTGTCCAAATTATTTTTATTTCACATCTAGACATGTGAAATGTATGAACTATGGCAAAAAAAGTGAAAAAAAAATTGGTCTGATTTTTTCTTACTTTTCAGATTTTTTTAGTTTTCGCGTTCAGGATGAGAGAAAGTTTTTTTGACAAATTTGAAAATCTGTCAGACATTGTCCAAATTATTTTTTATTTCATGTCTAGACATGTGAAATGTATGAACTATGGTAAAAAAGTGAGAAAGAAAATATTGGTCTGCTTTTTTGTACTTTTCAGATTTTCTTAGTTTTCATATAAGGTTCGGGGTCAGGAAAAAAGACAGATTTTTGAAAAATGTCAAAATCTGTCAATTATTGTCAAAATTATTTTTTTTCACATCTAGACATGTGAAATGCGTTAACTATGGCAACAAAAATGAAAAAAAAAATTGGTCTGATTTTTTTCTTACTTTTCAGATTTTTTTAGTTTTCGCGTTCAGGATGAGAGAAAGTTTTTTTTGACAAATTTGAAAATCTGTCAGACATTGTCAAAATTATTTTTTATTTCATGTCTAGACATGTGAAATGCATGAACAATGGTAAAAAAAGTGAAAAAGAAAAAATTGGTCTGATTTTTTGTACTTTTCAGATTTTCTTAGTTTTCATATAAGGTTCGGGGTCAGGAAAAAAGACAGATTTTTGAAAAATTTCAAAATCTGTCAATTATTGTCAAAATAATTTTTTTTCACATCTAGACATGTGAAATGCATGAACTATGGTAAAAAAAGTGAAAAAGAAAAAATTGGTCTGATTTTTTGTACTTTTCAGATTTTCTTAGTTTTCATATAAGGTTCGGGTTCAGGAAAAAAGACAGATTTTTGAAAAATTTCAAAATCTGTCAATTATTGTCAAAATTATTTTTTTTCACATCTAGACATGTGAAATGCATGAACTATGGTAAAAAAAGTGAAAAAGAAAAAATTGGTCTGATTTTTTGTACTTTTCAGATTTTCTTAGTTTTCATATAAGGTTCGGGTTCAGGAAAAAAGACAGATTTTTGAAAAATGTCAAAATCTGTCAATTATTGTCAAAATTATTTTTTTTCACATCTAGACATGTGAAATGCGTTAACTATGGCAACAAAAATGAAAAAAAAATTGGTCTGATTTTTTTCTTACTTTTCAGATTTTTTTAGTTTTCGCGTTCAGGATGAGAGAAAGTTTTTTTTGACAAATTTGAAAATCTGTCAGACATTGTCCAAATTATTTTTTATTTCATGTCTAGACATGTGAAATGCATGAACTATGGCAAAAAAAGTGAAAAAAAAATTGGTCTGATTTTTTCTTACTTTTCAGATTTTTTTAGTTTTCGCGTTCAGGATGAGAGAAAGTTTTTTTTGACAAATTTGAAAATCTGTCAGACATTGTCCAAATTATTTTTTATTTCATGTCTAGACATGTGAAATGTATGAACTATGGTAAAAAAGTGAGAAAGAAAATATTGGTCTGCTTTTTTGTACTTTTCAGATTTTCTTAGTTGTCATATAAGGTTCGGGTTCAGGAAAAAAGACAGATTTTTGAAAAATGTCAAAATCTGTCAATTATTGTCAAAATTATTTTTTTTCACATCTAGACATGTGAAATGCATGAACAATGGTAAAAAAAAGTGAAAAAGAAAAAATTGGTCTGATTTTTTGTACTTTTCAGATTTTCTTAGTTTTCATATAAGGTTCGGGGTCAGGAAAAAAGTGAGATTTTAGACAAATTTCAATATCTGTCAATTATTGTCCAAATTATTTTTATTTCACATCTAGACATGTGAAATGTATGAACTATGGCAAAAAAAGTGAAAAAAAAATTGGTCTGATTTTTTCTTACTTTTCAGATTTTTTTAGTTTTCGCGTTCAGGATGAGAGAAAGTTTTTTTGACAAATTTGAAAATCTGTCAGACATTGTCCAAATTATTTTTTATTTCATGTCTAGACATGTGAAATGTATGAACTATGGTAAAAAAGTGAGAAAGAAAATATTGGTCTGCTTTTTTGTACTTTTCAGATTTTCTTAGTTTTCATATAAGGTTCGGGGTCAGGAAAAAAGACAGATTTTTGAAAAATGTCAAAATCTGTCAATTATTGTCAAAATTATTTTTTTTCACATCTAGACATGTGAAATGCGTTAACTATGGCAACAAAAATGAAAAAAAAAATTGGTCTGATTTTTTTCTTACTTTTCAGATTTTTTTAGTTTTCGCGTTCAGGATGAGAGAAAGTTTTTTTTGACAAATTTGAAAATCTGTCAGACATTGTCAAAATTATTTTTTATTTCATGTCTAGACATGTGAAATGCATGAACAATGGTAAAAAAAGTGAAAAACAAAAAATTGGTCTGATTTTTTGTACTTTTCAGATTTTCTTAGTTTTCATATAAGGTTCGGGGTCAGGAAAAAAGACAGATTTTTGAAAAATTTCAAAATCTGTCAATTATTGTCAAAATAATTTTTTTTCACATCTAGACATGTGAAATGCATGAACTATGGTAAAAAAAGTGAAAAAGAAAAAATTGGTCTGATTTTTTGTACTTTTCAGATTTTCTTAGTTTTCATATAAGGTTCGGGTTCAGGAAAAAAGACAGATTTTTGAAAAATTTCAAAATCTGTCAATTATTGTCAAAATTATTTTTTTTCACATCTAGACATGTGAAATGCATGAACTATGGTAAAAAAAGTGAAAAAGAAAAAATTGGTCTGATTTTTTGTACTTTTCAGATTTTCTTAGTTTTCATATAAGGTTCGGGTTCAGGAAAAAAGACAGATTTTTGAAAAATGTCAAAATCTGTCAATTATTGTCAAAATTATTTTTTTTCACATCTAGACATGTGAAATGCGTTAACTATGGCAACAAAAATGAAAAAAAAATTGGTCTGATTTTTTTCTTACTTTTCAGATTTTTTTAGTTTTCGCGTTCAGGATGAGAGAAAGTTTTTTTTGACAAATTTGAAAATCTGTCAGACATTGTCCAAATTATTTTTTATTTCATGTCTAGACATGTGAAATGCATGAACTATGGCAAAAAAAGTGAAAAAAAAATTGGTCTGATTTTTTCTTACTTTTCAGATTTTTTTAGTTTTCGCGTTCAGGATGAGAGAAAGTTTTTTTTGACAAATTTGAAAATCTGTCAGACATTGTCCAAATTATTTTTTATTTCATGTCTAGACATGTGAAATGTATGAACTATGGTAAAAAAGTGAGAAAGAAAATATTGGTCTGCTTTTTTGTACTTTTCAGATTTTCTTAGTTGTCATATAAGGTTCGGGTTCAGGAAAAAAGACAGATTTTTGAAAAATGTCAAAATCTGTCAATTATTGTCAAAATTATTTTTTTTCACATCTAGACATGTGAAATGCATGAACAATGGTAAAAAAAAGTGAAAAAGAAAAAATTGGTCTGATTTTTTGTACTTTTCAGATTTTCTTAGTTTTCATATAAGGTTCGGGGTCAGGAAAAAAGTGAGATTTTAGACAAATTTCAATATCTGTCAATTATTGTCCAAATTATTTTTATTTCACATCTAGACATGTGAAATGTATGAACTATGGCAAAAAAAGTGAAAAAAAAATTGGTCTGATTTTTTCTTACTTTTCAGATTTTTTTAGTTTTCGCGTTCAGGATGAGAGAAAGTTTTTTTGACAAATTTGAAAATCTGTCAGACATTGTCCAAATTATTTTTTATTTCATGTCTAGACATGTGAAATGTATGAACTATGGTAAAAAAGTGAGAAAGAAAATATTGGTCTGCTTTTTTGTACTTTTCAGATTTTCTTAGTTTTCATATAAGGTTCGGGGTCAGGAAAAAAGACAGATTTTTGAAAAATGTCAAAATCTGTCAATTATTGTCAAAATTATTTTTTTTCACATCTAGACATGTGAAATGCGTTAACTATGGCAACAAAAATGAAAAAAAAAATTGGTCTGATTTTTTTCTTACTTTTCAGATTTTTTTAGTTTTCGCGTTCAGGATGAGAGAAAGTTTTTTTTGACAAATTTGAAAATCTGTCAGACATTGTCAAAATTATTTTTTATTTCATGTCTAGACATGTGAAATGCATGAACAATGGTAAAAAAAGTGAAAAAGAAAAAATTGGTCTGATTTTTTGTACTTTTCAGATTTTCTTAGTTTTCATATAAGGTTCGGGGTCAGGAAAAAAGACAGATTTTTGAAAAATTTCAAAATCTGTCAATTATTGTCAAAATAATTTTTTTTCACATCTAGACATGTGAAATGCATGAACTATGGTAAAAAAAGTGAAAAAGAAAAAATTGGTCTGATTTTTTGTACTTTTCAGATTTTCTTAGTTTTCATATAAGGTTCGGGTTCAGGAAAAAAGACAGATTTTTGAAAAATTTCAAAATCTGTCAATTATTGTCAAAATTATTTTTTTTCACATCTAGACATGTGAAATGCATGAACTATGGTAAAAAAAGTGAAAAAGAAAAAATTGGTCTGATTTTTTGTACTTTTCAGATTTTCTTAGTTTTCATATAAGGTTCGGGGTCAGGAAAAAAGTGAGATTTTAGACAAATTTCAATATCTGTCAATTATTGTCCAAATTATTTTTATTTCACATCTAGACATGTGAAATGTATGAACTATGGCAAAAAAAGTGAAAAAAAAATTGGTCTGATTTTTTCTTACTTTTCAGATTTTTTTAGTTTTCGCGTTCAGGATGAGAGAAAGTTTTTTTGACAAATTTGAAAATCTGTCAGACATTGTCCAAATTATTTTTTATTTCATGTCTAGACATGTGAAATGTATGAACTATGGTAAAAAAGTGAGAAAGAAAATATTGGTCTGCTTTTTTGTACTTTTCAGATTTTCTTAGTTTTCATATAAGGTTCGGGGTCAGGAAAAAAGACAGATTTTTGAAAAATGTCAAAATCTGTCAATTATTGTCAAAATTATTTTTTTTCACATCTAGACATGTGAAATGCGTTAACTATGGCAACAAAAATGAAAAAAAAAATTGGTCTGATTTTTTTCTTACTTTTCAGATTTTTTTAGTTTTCGCGTTCAGGATGAGAGAAAGTTTTTTTTGACAAATTTGAAAATCTGTCAGACATTGTCAAAATTATTTTTTATTTCATGTCTAGACATGTGAAATGCATGAACAATGGTAAAAAAAGTGAAAAAGAAAAAATTGGTCTGATTTTTTGTACTTTTCAGATTTTCTTAGTTTTCATATAAGGTTCGGGGTCAGGAAAAAAGACAGATTTTTGAAAAATTTCAAAATCTGTCAATTATTGTCAAAATAATTTTTTTTCACATCTAGACATGTGAAATGCATGAACTATGGTAAAAAAAGTGAAAAAGAAAAAATTGGTCTGATTTTTTGTACTTTTCAGATTTTCTTAGTTTTCATATAAGGTTCGGGTTCAGGAAAAAAGACAGATTTTTGAAAAATTTCAAAATCTGTCAATTATTGTCAAAATTATTTTTTTTCACATCTAGACATGTGAAATGCATGAACTATGGTAAAAAAAGTGAAAAAGAAAAAATTGGTCTGATTTTTTGTACTTTTCAGATTTTCTTAGTTTTCATATAAGGTTCGGGTTCAGGAAAAAAGACAGATTTTTGAAAAATGTCAAAATCTGTCAATTATTGTCAAAATTATTTTTTTTCACATCTAGACATGTGAAATGCGTTAACTATGGCAACAAAAATGAAAAAAAAATTGGTCTGATTTTTTTCTTACTTTTCAGATTTTTTTAGTTTTCGCGTTCAGGATGAGAGAAAGTTTTTTTTGACAAATTTGAAAATCTGTCAGACATTGTCCAAATTATTTTTTATTTCATGTCTAGACATGTGAAATGCATGAACTATGGCAAAAAAAGTGAAAAAAAAATTGGTCTGATTTTTTCTTACTTTTCAGATTTTTTTAGTTTTCGCGTTCAGGATGAGAGAAAGTTTTTTTTGACAAATTTGAAAATCTGTCAGACATTGTCCAAATTATTTTTTATTTCATGTCTAGACATGTGAAATGTATGAACTATGGTAAAAAAGTGAGAAAGAAAATATTGGTCTGCTTTTTTGTACTTTTCAGATTTTCTTAGTTGTCATATAAGGTTCGGGTTCAGGAAAAAAGACAGATTTTTGAAAAATGTCAAAATCTGTCAATTATTGTCAAAATTATTTTTTTTCACATCTAGACATGTGAAATGCATGAACAATGGTAAAAAAAAGTGAAAAAGAAAAAATTGGTCTGATTTTTTGTACTTTTCAGATTTTCTTAGTTTTCATATAAGGTTCGGGGTCAGGAAAAAAGTGAGATTTTAGACAAATTTCAATATCTGTCAATTATTGTCCAAATTATTTTTATTTCACATCTAGACATGTGAAATGTATGAACTATGGCAAAAAAAGTGAAAAAAAAATTGGTCTGATTTTTTCTTACTTTTCAGATTTTTTTAGTTTTCGCGTTCAGGATGAGAGAAAGTTTTTTTGACAAATTTGAAAATCTGTCAGACATTGTCCAAATTATTTTTTATTTCATGTCTAGACATGTGAAATGTATGAACTATGGTAAAAAAGTGAGAAAGAAAATATTGGTCTGCTTTTTTGTACTTTTCAGATTTTCTTAGTTTTCATATAAGGTTCGGGGTCAGGAAAAAAGACAGATTTTTGAAAAATGTCAAAATCTGTCAATTATTGTCAAAATTATTTTTTTTCACATCTAGACATGTGAAATGCGTTAACTATGGCAACAAAAATGAAAAAAAAAATTGGTCTGATTTTTTTCTTACTTTTCAGATTTTTTTAGTTTTCGCGTTCAGGATGAGAGAAAGTTTTTTTTGACAAATTTGAAAATCTGTCAGACATTGTCAAAATTATTTTTTATTTCATGTCTAGACATGTGAAATGCATGAACAATGGTAAAAAAAGTGAAAAAGAAAAAATTGGTCTGATTTTTTGTACTTTTCAGATTTTCTTAGTTTTCATATAAGGTTCGGGGTCAGGAAAAAAGACAGATTTTTGAAAAATTTCAAAATCTGTCAATTATTGTCAAAATAATTTTTTTTCACATCTAGACATGTGAAATGCATGAACTATGGTAAAAAAAGTGAAAAAGAAAAAATTGGTCTGATTTTTTGTACTTTTCAGATTTTCTTAGTTTTCATATAAGGTTCGGGTTCAGGAAAAAAGACAGATTTTTGAAAAATTTCAAAATCTGTCAATTATTGTCAAAATTATTTTTTTTCACATCTAGACATGTGAAATGCATGAACTATGGTAAAAAAAGTGAAAAAGAAAAAATTGGTCTGATTTTTTGTACTTTTCAGATTTTCTTAGTTTTCATATAAGGTTCGGGGTCAGGAAAAAAGTGAGATTTTAGACAAATTTCAATATCTGTCAATTATTGTCCAAATTATTTTTATTTCACATCTAGACATGTGAAATGTATGAACTATGGCAAAAAAAGTGAAAAAAAAATTGGTCTGATTTTTTCTTACTTTTCAGATTTTTTTAGTTTTCGCGTTCAGGATGAGAGAAAGTTTTTTTGACAAATTTGAAAATCTGTCAGACATTGTCCAAATTATTTTTTATTTCATGTCTAGACATGTGAAATGTATGAACTATGGTAAAAAAGTGAGAAAGAAAATATTGGTCTGCTTTTTTGTACTTTTCAGATTTTCTTAGTTTTCATATAAGGTTCGGGGTCAGGAAAAAAGACAGATTTTTGAAAAATGTCAAAATCTGTCAATTATTGTCAAAATTATTTTTTTTCACATCTAGACATGTGAAATGCGTTAACTATGGCAACAAAAATGAAAAAAAAAATTGGTCTGATTTTTTTCTTACTTTTCAGATTTTTTTAGTTTTCGCGTTCAGGATGAGAGAAAGTTTTTTTTGACAAATTTGAAAATCTGTCAGACATTGTCAAAATTATTTTTTATTTCATGTCTAGACATGTGAAATGCATGAACAATGGTAAAAAAAGTGAAAAAGAAAAAATTGGTCTGATTTTTTGTACTTTTCAGATTTTCTTAGTTTTCATATAAGGTTCGGGGTCAGGAAAAAAGACAGATTTTTGAAAAATTTCAAAATCTGTCAATTATTGTCAAAATAATTTTTTTTCACATCTAGACATGTGAAATGCATGAACTATGGTAAAAAAAGTGAAAAAGAAAAAATTGGTCTGATTTTTTGTACTTTTCAGATTTTCTTAGTTTTCATATAAGGTTCGGGTTCAGGAAAAAAGACAGATTTTTGAAAAATTTCAAAATCTGTCAATTATTGTCAAAATTATTTTTTTTCACATCTAGACATGTGAAATGCATGAACTATGGTAAAAAAAGTGAAAAAGAAAAAATTGGTCTGATTTTTTGTACTTTTCAGATTTTCTTAGTTTTCATATAAGGTTCGGGTTCAGGAAAAAAGACAGATTTTTGAAAAATGTCAAAATCTGTCAATTATTGTCAAAATTATTTTTTTTCACATCTAGACATGTGAAATGCGTTAACTATGGCAACAAAAATGAAAAAAAAATTGGTCTGATTTTTTTCTTACTTTTCAGATTTTTTTAGTTTTCGCGTTCAGGATGAGAGAAAGTTTTTTTTGACAAATTTGAAAATCTGTCAGACATTGTCCAAATTATTTTTTATTTCATGTCTAGACATGTGAAATGCATGAACTATGGCAAAAAAAGTGAAAAAAAAATTGGTCTGATTTTTTCTTACTTTTCAGATTTTTTTAGTTTTCGCGTTCAGGATGAGAGAAAGTTTTTTTTGACAAATTTGAAAATCTGTCAGACATTGTCCAAATTATTTTTTATTTCATGTCTAGACATGTGAAATGTATGAACTATGGTAAAAAAGTGAGAAAGAAAATATTGGTCTGCTTTTTGTACTTTTCAGATTTTCTTAGTTGTCATATAAGGTTCGGGTTCAGGAAAAAAGACAGATTTTTGAAAAATGTCAAAATCTGTCAATTATTGTCAAAATTATTTTTTTTCACATCTAGACATGTGAAATGCGTTAACTATGGCAACAAAAATGAAAAAAAAAATTGGTCTGATTTTTTTCTTACTTTTCAGATTTTTTTAGTTTTCGCGTTCAGGATGAGAGAAAGTTTTTTTTGACAAATTTGAAAATCTGTCAGACATTGTCAAAATTATTTTTTATTTCATGTCTAGACATGTGAAATGCATGAACAATGGTAAAAAAAGTGAAAAAGAAAAAATTGGTCTGATTTTTTGTACTTTTCAGATTTTCTTAGTTTTCATATAAGGTTCGGGGTCAGGAAAAAAGACAGATTTTTGAAAAATTTCAAAATCTGTCAATTATTGTCAAAATAATTTTTTTTCACATCTAGACATGTGAAATGCATGAACTATGGTAAAAAAAGTGAAAAAGAAAAAATTGGTCTGATTTTTTGTACTTTTCAGATTTTCTTAGTTTTCATATAAGGTTCGGGTTCAGGAAAAAAGACAGATTTTTGAAAAATTTCAAAATCTGTCAATTATTGTCAAAATTATTTTTTTTCACATCTAGACATGTGAAATGCATGAACTATGGTAAAAAAAGTGAAAAAAAAAAATTGGTCTGATTTTTTGTACTTTTCAGATTTTCTTAGTTTTCATATAAGGTTCGGGTTCAGGAAAAAAGACAGATTTTTGAAAAATGTCAAAATCTGTCAATTATTGTCAAAATTATTTTTTTTCACATCTAGACATGTGAAATGCGTTAACTATGGCAACAAAAATGAAAAAAAAAATTGGTCTGATTTTTTTCTTACTTTTCAGATTTTTTTAGTTTTCGCGTTCAGGATGAGAGAAAGTTTTTTTTGACAAATTTGAAAATCTGTCAGACATTGTCCAAATTATTTTTTATTTCATGTCTAGACATGTGAAATGCATGAACTATGGCAAAAAAAGTGAAAAAAAAATTGGTCTGATTTTTTCTTACTTTTCAGATTTTTTTAGTTTTCGCGTTCAGGATGAGAGAAAGTTTTTTTTGACAAATTTGAAAATCTGTCAGACATTGTCCAAATTATTTTTTATTTCATGTCTAGACATGTGAAATGTATGAACTATGGTAAAAAAGTGAGAAAGAAAATATTGGTCTGCTTTTTTGTACTTTTCAGATTTTCTTAGTTGTCATATAAGGTTCGGGTTCAGGAAAAAAGACAGATTTTTGAAAAATGTCAAAATCTGTCAATTATTGTCAAAATTATTTTTTTTCACATCTAGACATGTGAAATGCATGAACAATGGTAAAAAAAAGTGAAAAAGAAAAAATTGGTCTGATTTTTTGTACTTTTCAGATTTTCTTAGTTTTCATATAAGGTTCGGGGTCAGGAAAAAAGTGAGATTTTAGACAAATTTCAATATCTGTCAATTATTGTCCAAATTATTTTTATTTCACATCTAGACATGTGAAATGTATGAACTATGGCAAAAAAAGTGAAAAAAAAATTGGTCTGATTTTTTCTTACTTTTCAGATTTTTTTAGTTTTCGCGTTCAGGATGAGAGAAAGTTTTTTTGACAAATTTGAAAATCTGTCAGACATTGTCCAAATTATTTTTTATTTCATGTCTAGACATGTGAAATGTATGAACTATGGTAAAAAAGTGAGAAAGAAAATATTGGTCTGCTTTTTTGTACTTTTCAGATTTTCTTAGTTTTCATATAAGGTTCGGGGTCAGGAAAAAAGACAGATTTTTGAAAAATGTCAAAATCTGTCAATTATTGTCAAAATTATTTTTTTTCACATCTAGACATGTGAAATGCGTTAACTATGGCAACAAAAATGAAAAAAAAAATTGGTCTGATTTTTTTCTTACTTTTCAGATTTTTTTAGTTTTCGCGTTCAGGATGAGAGAAAGTTTTTTTTGACAAATTTGAAAATCTGTCAGACATTGTCAAAATTATTTTTTATTTCATGTCTAGACATGTGAAATGCATGAACAATGGTAAAAAAAGTGAAAAAGAAAAAATTGGTCTGATTTTTTGTACTTTTCAGATTTTCTTAGTTTTCATATAAGGTTCGGGGTCAGGAAAAAAGACAGATTTTTGAAAAATTTCAAAATCTGTCAATTATTGTCAAAATAATTTTTTTTCACATCTAGACATGTGAAATGCATGAACTATGGTAAAAAAAGTGAAAAAGAAAAAATTGGTCTGATTTTTTGTACTTTTCAGATTTTCTTAGTTTTCATATAAGGTTCGGGTTCAGGAAAAAAGACAGATTTTTGAAAAATTTCAAAATCTGTCAATTATTGTCAAAATTATTTTTTTTCACATCTAGACATGTGAAATGCATGAACTATGGTAAAAAAAGTGAAAAAGAAAAAATTGGTCTGATTTTTTGTACTTTTCAGATTTTCTTAGTTTTCATATAAGGTTCGGGGTCAGGAAAAAAGTGAGATTTTAGACAAATTTCAATATCTGTCAATTATTGTCCAAATTATTTTTATTTCACATCTAGACATGTGAAATGTATGAACTATGGCAAAAAAAGTGAAAAAAAAATTGGTCTGATTTTTTCTTACTTTTCAGATTTTTTTAGTTTTCGCGTTCAGGATGAGAGAAAGTTTTTTTGACAAATTTGAAAATCTGTCAGACATTGTCCAAATTATTTTTTATTTCATGTCTAGACATGTGAAATGTATGAACTATGGTAAAAAAGTGAGAAAGAAAATATTGGTCTGCTTTTTTGTACTTTTCAGATTTTCTTAGTTTTCATATAAGGTTCGGGGTCAGGAAAAAAGACAGATTTTTGAAAAATGTCAAAATCTGTCAATTATTGTCAAAATTATTTTTTTTCACATCTAGACATGTGAAATGCGTTAACTATGGCAACAAAAATGAAAAAAAAAATTGGTCTGATTTTTTTCTTACTTTTCAGATTTTTTTAGTTTTCGCGTTCAGGATGAGAGAAAGTTTTTTTTGACAAATTTGAAAATCTGTCAGACATTGTCAAAATTATTTTTTATTTCATGTCTAGACATGTGAAATGCATGAACAATGGTAAAAAAAGTGAAAAAGAAAAAATTGGTCTGATTTTTTGTACTTTTCAGATTTTCTTAGTTTTCATATAAGGTTCGGGGTCAGGAAAAAAGACAGATTTTTGAAAAATTTCAAAATCTGTCAATTATTGTCAAAATAATTTTTTTTCACATCTAGACATGTGAAATGCATGAACTATGGTAAAAAAAGTGAAAAAGAAAAAATTGGTCTGATTTTTTGTACTTTTCAGATTTTCTTAGTTTTCATATAAGGTTCGGGTTCAGGAAAAAAGACAGATTTTTGAAAAATTTCAAAATCTGTCAATTATTGTCAAAATTATTTTTTTTCACATCTAGACATGTGAAATGCATGAACTATGGTAAAAAAAGTGAAAAAGAAAAAATTGGTCTGATTTTTTGTACTTTTCAGATTTTCTTAGTTTTCATATAAGGTTCGGGTTCAGGAAAAAAGACAGATTTTTGAAAAATGTCAAAATCTGTCAATTATTGTCAAAATTATTTTTTTTCACATCTAGACATGTGAAATGCGTTAACTATGGCAACAAAAATGAAAAAAAAATTGGTCTGATTTTTTTCTTACTTTTCAGATTTTTTTAGTTTTCGCGTTCAGGATGAGAGAAAGTTTTTTTTGACAAATTTGAAAATCTGTCAGACATTGTCCAAATTATTTTTTATTTCATGTCTAGACATGTGAAATGCATGAACTATGGCAAAAAAAGTGAAAAAAAAATTGGTCTGATTTTTTCTTACTTTTCAGATTTTTTTAGTTTTCGCGTTCAGGATGAGAGAAAGTTTTTTTTGACAAATTTGAAAATCTGTCAGACATTGTCCAAATTATTTTTTATTTCATGTCTAGACATGTGAAATGTATGAACTATGGTAAAAAAGTGAGAAAGAAAATATTGGTCTGCTTTTTTGTACTTTTCAGATTTTCTTAGTTGTCATATAAGGTTCGGGTTCAGGAAAAAAGACAGATTTTTGAAAAATGTCAAAATCTGTCAATTATTGTCAAAATTATTTTTTTTCACATCTAGACATGTGAAATGCATGAACAATGGTAAAAAAAAGTGAAAAAGAAAAAATTGGTCTGATTTTTTGTACTTTTCAGATTTTCTTAGTTTTCATATAAGGTTCGGGGTCAGGAAAAAAGTGAGATTTTAGACAAATTTCAATATCTGTCAATTATTGTCCAAATTATTTTTATTTCACATCTAGACATGTGAAATGTATGAACTATGGCAAAAAAAGTGAAAAAAAAATTGGTCTGATTTTTTCTTACTTTTCAGATTTTTTTAGTTTTCGCGTTCAGGATGAGAGAAAGTTTTTTTGACAAATTTGAAAATCTGTCAGACATTGTCCAAATTATTTTTTATTTCATGTCTAGACATGTGAAATGTATGAACTATGGTAAAAAAGTGAGAAAGAAAATATTGGTCTGCTTTTTTGTACTTTTCAGATTTTCTTAGTTTTCATATAAGGTTCGGGGTCAGGAAAAAAGACAGATTTTTGAAAAATGTCAAAATCTGTCAATTATTGTCAAAATTATTTTTTTTCACATCTAGACATGTGAAATGCGTTAACTATGGCAACAAAAATGAAAAAAAAAATTGGTCTGATTTTTTTCTTACTTTTCAGATTTTTTTAGTTTTCGCGTTCAGGATGAGAGAAAGTTTTTTTTGACAAATTTGAAAATCTGTCAGACATTGTCAAAATTATTTTTTATTTCATGTCTAGACATGTGAAATGCATGAACAATGGTAAAAAAAGTGAAAAAGAAAAAATTGGTCTGATTTTTTGTACTTTTCAGATTTTCTTAGTTTTCATATAAGGTTCGGGGTCAGGAAAAAAGACAGATTTTTGAAAAATTTCAAAATCTGTCAATTATTGTCAAAATAATTTTTTTTCACATCTAGACATGTGAAATGCATGAACTATGGTAAAAAAAGTGAAAAAGAAAAAATTGGTCTGATTTTTTGTACTTTTCAGATTTTCTTAGTTTTCATATAAGGTTCGGGTTCAGGAAAAAAGACAGATTTTTGAAAAATTTCAAAATCTGTCAATTATTGTCAAAATTATTTTTTTTCACATCTAGACATGTGAAATGCATGAACTATGGTAAAAAAAGTGAAAAAGAAAAAATTGGTCTGATTTTTTGTACTTTTCAGATTTTCTTAGTTTTCATATAAGGTTCGGGTTCAGGAAAAAAGACAGATTTTTGAAAAATGTCAAAATCTGTCAATTATTGTCAAAATTATTTTTTTTCACATCTAGACATGTGAAATGCGTTAACTATGGCAACAAAAATGAAAAAAAAATTGGTCTGATTTTTTTCTTACTTTTCAGATTTTTTTAGTTTTCGCGTTCAGGATGAGAGAAAGTTTTTTTTGACAAATTTGAAAATCTGTCAGACATTGTCCAAATTATTTTTTATTTCATGTCTAGACATGTGAAATGCATGAACTATGGCAAAAAAAGTGAAAAAAAAATTGGTCTGATTTTTTCTTACTTTTCAGATTTTTTTAGTTTTCGCGTTCAGGATGAGAGAAAGTTTTTTTTGACAAATTTGAAAATCTGTCAGACATTGTCCAAATTATTTTTTATTTCATGTCTAGACATGTGAAATGTATGAACTATGGTAAAAAAGTGAGAAAGAAAATATTGGTCTGCTTTTTTGTACTTTTCAGATTTTCGTAGTTGTCATATAAGGTTCGGGTTCAGGAAAAAAGACAGATTTTTGAAAAATGTCAAAATCTGTCAATTATTGTCAAAATTATTTTTTTTCACATCTAGACATGTGAAATGCATGAACAATGGTAAAAAAAAGTGAAAAAGAAAAAATTGGTCTGATTTTTTGTACTTTTCAGATTTTCTTAGTTTTCATATAAGGTTCGGGGTCAGGAAAAAAGTGAGATTTTAGACAAATTTCAATATCTGTCAATTATTGTCCAAATTATTTTTATTTCACATCTAGACATGTGAAATGTATGAACTATGGCAAAAAAAGTGAAAAAAAAATTGGTCTGATTTTTTCTTACTTTTCAGATTTTTTTAGTTTTCGCGTTCAGGATGAGAGAAAGTTTTTTTGACAAATTTGAAAATCTGTCAGACATTGTCCAAATTATTTTTTATTTCATGTCTAGACATGTGAAATGTATGAACTATGGTAAAAAAGTGAGAAAGAAAATATTGGTCTGCTTTTTTGTACTTTTCAGATTTTCTTAGTTGTCATATAAGGTTCGGGTTCAGGAAAAAAGACAGATTTTTGAAAAATGTCAAAATCTGTCAATTATTGTCAAAATTATTTTTTTTCACATCTAGACATGTGAAATGCATGAACAATGGTAAAAAAAAGTGAAAAAGAAAAAATTGGTCTGATTTTTTGTACTTTTCAGATTTTCTTAGTTTTCATATAAGGTTCGGGGTCAGGAAAAAAGTGAGATTTTAGACAAATTTCAATATCTGTCAATTATTGTCCAAATTATTTTTATTTCACATCTAGACATGTGAAATGTATGAACTATGGCAAAAAAAGTGAAAAAAAAATTGGTCTGATTTTTTCTTACTTTTCAGATTTTTTTAGTTTTCGCGTTCAGGATGAGAGAAAGTTTTTTTGACAAATTTGAAAATCTGTCAGACATTGTCCAAATTATTTTTTATTTCATTTCTAGACATGTGAAATGTATGAACTATGGTAAAAAAGTGAGAAAGAAAATATTGGTCTGCTTTTTTGTACTTTTCAGATTTTCTTAGTTTTCATATAAGGTTCGGGGTCAGGAAAAAAGACAGATTTTTGAAAAATGTCAAAATCTGTCAATTATTGTCAAAATTATTTTTTTTCACATCTAGACATGTGAAATGCGTTAACTATGGCAACAAAAATGAAAAAAAAAAATTGGTCTGATTTTTTTCTTACTTTTCAGATTTTTTTAGTTTTCGCGTTCAGGATGAGAGAAAGTTTTTTTTGACAAATTTGAAAATCTGTCAATTATTGTCAAAATTATTTTTTTTCACATCTAGACATGTGAAATGCATGAACTATGGTAAAAAAAGTGAAAAAGAAAAAATTGGTCTGATTTTTTGTACTTTTCAGATTTTCTTAGTTTTCATATAAGGTTCGGGGTCAGGAAAAAAGACAGATTTTTGAAAAATTTCAAAATCTGTCAATTATTGTCAAAATAATTTTTTTTCACATCTAGACATGTGAAATGCATGAACTATGGTAAAAAAAGTGAAAAAGAAAAAATTGGTCTGATTTTTTGTACTTTTCAGATTTTCTTAGTTTTCATATAAGGTTCGGGTTCAGGAAAAAAGACAGATTTTTGAAAAATGTCAAAATCTGTCAATTATTGTCAAAATTATTTTTTTTCACATCTAGACATGTGAAATGCGTTAACTATGGCAACAAAAATGAAAAAAAAAATTGGTCTGATTTTTTTCTTACTTTTCAGATTTTTTTAGTTTTCGCGTAAAGGATGAGAGAAAGTTTTTTTTGACAAATTTGAAAATCTGTCAGACATTGTCCAAATTATTTTTTATTTCATGTCTAGACATGTGAAATGCATGAACTATGGCAAAAAAAGTGAAAAAAAAATTGGTCTGATTTTTTCTTACTTTTCAGATTTTTTTAGTTTTCGCGTTCAGGATGAGAGAAATTTTTTTTGACAAATTTGAAAATCTGTCAGACATTGTCCAAATTATTTTTTATTTCATGTCTAGACATGTGAAATGCATGAACAATGGTAAAAAAAGTGAAAAAGAAAAAATTGGTCTGATTTTTTGTACTTTTCAGATTTTCTTAGTTTTCATATAAGGTTCGGGGTCAGGAAAAAAGACAGATTTTTGAAAAATTTCAAAATCTGTCAATTATTGTCAAAATAATTTTTTTTCACATCTAGACATGTGAAATGCATGAACTATGGTAAAAAAAGTGAAAAAGAAAAAATTGGTCTGATTTTTTGTACTTTTCAGATTTTCTTAGTTTTCATATAAGGTTCGGGTTCAGGAAAAAAGACAGATTTTTGAAAAATTTCAAAATCTGTCAATTATTGTCAAAATTATTTTTTTTCACATCTAGACATGTGAAATGCATGAACTATGGTAAAAAAAGTGAAAAAGAAAAAATTGGTCTGATTTTTTGTACTTTTCAGATTTTCTTAGTTTTCATATAAGGTTCGGGTTCAGGAAAAAAGACAGATTTTTGAAAAATGTCAAAATCTGTCAATTATTGTCAAAATTATTTTTTTTCACATCTAGACATGTGAAATGCGTTAACTATGGCAACAAAAATGAAAAAAAAAATTGGTCTGATTTTTTTCTTACTTTTCAGATTTTTTTAGTTTTCGCGTTCAGGATGAGAGAAAGTTTTTTTTGACAAATTTGAAAATCTGTCAGACATTGTCAAAATTATTTTTTATTTCATGTCTAGACATGTGAAATGCATGAACAATGGTAAAAAAAGTGAAAAAGAAAAAATTGGTCTGATTTTTTGTACTTTTCAGATTTTCTTAGTTTTCATATAAGGTTCGGGGTCAGGAAAAAAGACAGATTTTTGAAAAATTTCAAAATCTGTCAATTATTGTCAAAATAATTTTTTTTCACATCTAGACATGTGAAATGCATGAACTATGGTAAAAAAAGTGAAAAAGAAAAAATTGGTCTGATTTTTTGTACTTTTCAGATTTTCTTAGTTTTCATATAAGGTTCGGGTTCAGGAAAAAAGACAGATTTTTGAAAAATTTCAAAATCTGTCAATTATTGTCAAAATTATTTTTTTTCACATCTAGACATGTGAAATGCATGAACTATGGTAAAAAAAGTGAAAAAGAAAAAATTGGTCTGATTTTTTGTACTTTTCAGATTTTCTTAGTTTTCATATAAGGTTCGGGGTCAGGAAAAAAGACAGATTTTTGAAAAATGTCAAAATCTGTCAATTATTGTCAAAATTATTTTTTTTCACATCTAGACATGTGAAATGCGTTAACTATGGCAACAAAAATGAAAAAAAAAAATTGGTCTGATTTTTTTCTTACTTTTCAGATTTTTTTAGTTTTCGCGTTCAGGATGAGAGAAAGTTTTTTTTGACAAATTTGAAAATCTGTCAATTATTGTCAAAATTATTTTTTTTCACATCTAGACATGTGAAATGCATGAACTATGGTAAAAAAAGTGAAAAAGAAAAAATTGGTCTGATTTTTTGTACTTTTCAGATTTTCTTAGTTTTCATATAAGGTTCGGGGTCAGGAAAAAAGACAGATTTTTGAAAAATTTCAAAATCTGTCAATTATTGTCAAAATAATTTTTTTTCACATCTAGACATGTGAAATGCATGAACTATGGTAAAAAAAGTGAAAAAGAAAAAATTGGTCTGATTTTTTGTACTTTTCAGATTTTCTTAGTTTTCATATAAGGTTCGGGTTCAGGAAAAAAGACAGATTTTTGAAAAATGTCAAAATCTGTCAATTATTGTCAAAATTATTTTTTTTCACATCTAGACATGTGAAATGCGTTAACTATGGCAACAAAAATGAAAAAAAAAATTGGTCTGATTTTTTTCTTACTTTTCAGATTTTTTTAGTTTTCGCGTAAAGGATGAGAGAAAGTTTTTTTTGACAAATTTGAAAATCTGTCAGACATTGTCCAAATTATTTTTTATTTCATGTCTAGACATGTGAAATGCATGAACTATGGCAAAAAAAGTGAAAAAAAAATTGGTCTGATTTTTTCTTACTTTTCAGATTTTTTTAGTTTTCGCGTTCAGGATGAGAGAAATTTTTTTTGACAAATTTGAAAATCTGTCAGACATTGTCCAAATTATTTTTTATTTCATGTCTAGACATGTGAAATGCATGAACAATGGTAAAAAAAGTGAAAAAGAAAAAATTGGTCTGATTTTTTGTACTTTTCAGATTTTCTTAGTTTTCATATAAGGTTCGGGGTCAGGAAAAAAGACAGATTTTTGAAAAATTTCAAAATCTGTCAATTATTGTCAAAATAATTTTTTTTCACATCTAGACATGTGAAATGCATGAACTATGGTAAAAAAAGTGAAAAAGAAAAAATTGGTCTGATTTTTTGTACTTTTCAGATTTTCTTAGTTTTCATATAAGGTTCGGGTTCAGGAAAAAAGACAGATTTTTGAAAAATTTCAAAATCTGTCAATTATTGTCAAAATTATTTTTTTTCACATCTAGACATGTGAAATGCATGAACTATGGTAAAAAAAGTGAAAAAGAAAAAATTGGTCTGATTTTTTGTACTTTTCAGATTTTCTTAGTTTTCATATAAGGTTCGGGTTCAGGAAAAAAGACAGATTTTTGAAAAATGTCAAAATCTGTCAATTATTGTCAAAATTATTTTTTTTCACATCTAGACATGTGAAATGCGTTAACTATGGCAACAAAAATGAAAAAAAAAATTGGTCTGATTTTTTTCTTACTTTTCAGATTTTTTTAGTTTTCGCGTTCAGGATGAGAGAAAGTTTTTTTTGACAAATTTGAAAATCTGTCAGACATTGTCAAAATTATTTTTTATTTCATGTCTAGACATGTGAAATGCATGAACAATGGTAAAAAAAGTGAAAAAGAAAAAATTGGTCTGATTTTTTGTACTTTTCAGATTTTCTTAGTTTTCATATAAGGTTCGGGGTCAGGAAAAAAGACAGATTTTTGAAAAATTTCAAAATCTGTCAATTATTGTCAAAATAATTTTTTTTCACATCTAGACATGTGAAATGCATGAACTATGGTAAAAAAAGTGAAAAAGAAAAAATTGGTCTGATTTTTTGTACTTTTCAGATTTTCTTAGTTTTCATATAAGGTTCGGGTTCAGGAAAAAAGACAGATTTTTGAAAAATTTCAAAATCTGTCAATTATTGTCAAAATTATTTTTTTTCACATCTAGACATGTGAAATGCATGAACTATGGTAAAAAAAGTGAAAAAGAAAAAATTGGTCTGATTTTTTGTACTTTTCAGATTTTCTTAGTTTTCATATAAGGTTCGGGTTCAGGAAAAAAGACAGATTTTTGAAAAATGTCAAAATCTGTCAATTATTGTCAAAATTATTTTTTTTCACATCTAGACATGTGAAATGCGTTAACTATGGCAACAAAAATGAAAAAAAAATTGGTCTGATTTTTTTCTTACTTTTCAGATTTTTTTAGTTTTCGCGTTCAGGATGAGAGAAAGTTTTTTTTGACAAATTTGAAAATCTGTCAGACATTGTCCAAATTATTTTTTATTTCATGTCTAGACATGTGAAATGCATGAACTATGGCAAAAAAAGTGAAAAAAAAATTGGTCTGATTTTTTCTTACTTTTCAGATTTTTTTAGTTTTCGCGTTCAGGATGAGAGAAAGTTTTTTTTGACAAATTTGAAAATCTGTCAGACATTGTCCAAATTATTTTTTATTTCATGTCTAGACATGTGAAATGTATGAACTATGGTAAAAAAGTGAGAAAGAAAATATTGGTCTGCTTTTTTGTACTTTTCAGATTTTCGTAGTTGTCATATAAGGTTCGGGTTCAGGAAAAAAGACAGATTTTTGAAAAATGTCAAAATCTGTCAATTATTGTCAAAATTATTTTTTTTCACATCTAGACATGTGAAATGCATGAACAATGGTAAAAAAAAGTGAAAAAGAAAAAATTGGTCTGATTTTTTGTACTTTTCAGATTTTCTTAGTTTTCATATAAGGCTCGGGGTCAGGAAAAAAGTGAGATTTTAGACAAATTTCAATATCTGTCAATTATTGTCCAAATTATTTTTATTTCACATCTAGACATGTGAAATGTATGAACTATGGCAAAAAAAGTGAAAAAAAAATTGGTCTGATTTTTTCTTACTTTTCAGATTTTTTTAGTTTTCGCGTTCAGGATGAGAGAAAGTTTTTTTGACAAATTTGAAAATCTGTCAGACATTGTCCAAATTATTTTTTATTTCATGTCTAGACATGTGAAATGTATGAACTATGGTAAAAAAGTGAGAAAGAAAATATTGGTCTGCTTTTTTGTACTTTTCAGATTTTCTTAGTTGTCATATAAGGTTCGGGTTCAGGAAAAAAGACAGATTTTTGAAAAATGTCAAAATCTGTCAATTATTGTCAAAATTATTTTTTTTCACATCTAGACATGTGAAATGCATGAACAATGGTAAAAAAAAGTGAAAAAGAAAAAATTGGTCTGATTTTTTGTACTTTTCAGATTTTCTTAGTTTTCATATAAGGTTCGGGGTCAGGAAAAAAGTGAGATTTTAGACAAATGTCAAAATCTGTCAATTATTGTCAAAATTATTTTTTTTCACATCTAGACATGTGAAATGCGTTAACTATGGCAACAAAAATGAAAAAAAAAAATTGGTCTGATTTTTTTCTTACTTTTCAGATTTTTTTAGTTTTCGCGTTCAGGATGAGAGAAAGTTTTTTTTGACAAATTTGAAAATCTGTCAATTATTGTCAAAATTATTTTTTTTCACATCTAGACATGTGAAATGCATGAACTATGGTAAAAAAAGTGAAAAAGAAAAAATTGGTCTGATTTTTTGTACTTTTCAGATTTTCTTAGTTTTCATATAAGGTTCGGGGTCAGGAAAAAAGACAGATTTTTGAAAAATTTCAAAATCTGTCAATTATTGTCAAAATAATTTTTTTTCACATCTAGACATGTGAAATGCATGAACTATGGTAAAAAAAGTGAAAAAGAAAAAATTGGTCTGATTTTTTGTACTTTTCAGATTTTCTTAGTTTTCATATAAGGTTCGGGTTCAGGAAAAAAGACAGATTTTTGAAAAATGTCAAAATCTGTCAATTATTGTCAAAATTATTTTTTTTCACATCTAGACATGTGAAATGCGTTAACTATGGCAACAAAAATGAAAAAAAAAATTGGTCTGATTTTTTTCTTACTTTTCAGATTTTTTTAGTTTTCGCGTAAAGGATGAGAGAAAGTTTTTTTTGACAAATTTGAAAATCTGTCAGACATTGTCCAAATTATTTTTTATTTCATGTCTAGACATGTGAAATGCATGAACTATGGCAAAAAAAGTGAAAAAAAAATTGGTCTGATTTTTTCTTACTTTTCAGATTTTTTTAGTTTTCGCGTTCAGGATGAGAGAAATTTTTTTTGACAAATTTGAAAATCTGTCAGACATTGTCCAAATTATTTTTTATTTCATGTCTAGACATGTGAAATGCATGAACAATGGTAAAAAAAGTGAAAAAGAAAAAATTGGTCTGATTTTTTGTACTTTTCAGATTTTCTTAGTTTTCATATAAGGTTCGGGGTCAGGAAAAAAGACAGATTTTTGAAAAATTTCAAAATCTGTCAATTATTGTCAAAATAATTTTTTTTCACATCTAGACATGTGAAATGCATGAACTATGGTAAAAAAAGTGAAAAAGAAAAAATTGGTCTGATTTTTTGTACTTTTCAGATTTTCTTAGTTTTCATATAAGGTTCGGGTTCAGGAAAAAAGACAGATTTTTGAAAAATTTCAAAATCTGTCAATTATTGTCAAAATTATTTTTTTTCACATCTAGACATGTGAAATGCATGAACTATGGTAAAAAAATTGAAAAAGAAAAAATTGGTCTGATTTTTTGTACTTTTCAGATTTTCTTAGTTTTCATATAAGGTTCGGGTTCAGGAAAAAAGACAGATTTTTGAAAAATGTCAAAATCTGTCAATTATTGTCAAAATTATTTTTTTTCACATCTAGACATGTGAAATGCGTTAACTATGGCAACAAAAATGAAAAAAAAAATTGGTCTGATTTTTTTCTTACTTTTCAGATTTTTTTAGTTTTCGCGTAAAGGATGAGAGAAAGTTTTTTTTGACAAATTTGAAAATCTGTCAGACATTGTCCAAATTATTTTTTATTTCATGTCTAGACATGTGAAATGCATGAACTATGGAAAAAAAAGTGAAAAAAAAATTGGTCTGATTTTTTCTTACTTTTCAGATTTTTTTAGTTTTCGCGTTCAGGATGAGAGAAATTTTTTTTGACAAATTTGAAAATCTGTCAGACATTGTCCAAATTATTTTTTATTTCATGTCTAGACATGTGAAATGCATGAACAATGGTAAAAAAAGTGAAAAAGAAAAAATTGGTCTGATTTTTTGTACTTTTCAGATTTTCTTAGTTTTCATATAAGGTTCGGGGTCAGGAAAAAAGACAGATTTTTGAAAAATTTCAAAATCTGTCAATTATTGTCAAAATAATTTTTTTTCACATCTAGACATGTGAAATGCATGAACTATGGTAAAAAAAGTGAAAAAGAAAAAATTGGTCTGATTTTTTGTACTTTTCAGATTTTCTTAGTTTTCATATAAGGTTCGGGGTCAGGAAAAAAGTGAGATTTTAGACAAATTTCAATATCTGTCAATTATTGTCCAAATTATTTTTATTTCACATCTAGACATGTGAAATGTATGAACTATGGCAAAAAAAGTGAAAAAAAAATTGGTCTGATTTTTTCTTACTTTTCAGATTTTTTTAGTTTTCGCGTTCAGGATGAGAGAAAGTTTTTTTGACAAATTTGAAAATCTGTCAGACATTGTCCAAATTATTTTTTATTTCATGTCTAGACATGTGAAATGTATGAACTATGGTAAAAAAGTGAGAAAGAAAATATTGGTCTGCTTTTTTGTACTTTTCAGATTTTCTTAGTTGTCATATAAGGTTCGGGTTCAGGAAAAAAGACAGATTTTTGAAAAATGTCAAAATCTGTCAATTATTGTCAAAATTATTTTTTTTCACATCTAGACATGTGAAATGCATGAACAATGGTAAAAAAAAGTGAAAAAGAAAAAATTGGTCTGATTTTTTGTACTTTTCAGATTTTCTTAGTTTTCATATAAGGTTCGGGGTCAGGAAAAAAGTGAGATTTTAGACAAATTTCAATATCTGTCAATTATTGTCCAAATTATTTTTATTTCACATCTAGACATGTGAAATGTATGAACTATGGCAAAAAAAGTGAAAAAAAAATTGGTCTGATTTTTTCTTACTTTTCAGATTTTTTTAGTTTTCGCGTTCAGGATGAGAGAAAGTTTTTTTGACAAATTTGAAAATCTGTCAGACATTGTCCAAATTATTTTTTATTTCATTTCTAGACATGTGAAATGTATGAACTATGGTAAAAAAGTGAGAAAGAAAATATTGGTCTGCTTTTTTGTACTTTTCAGATTTTCTTAGTTTTCATATAAGGTTCGGGGTCAGGAAAAAAGACAGATTTTTGAAAAATGTCAAAATCTGTCAATTATTGTCAAAATTATTTTTTTTCACATCTAGACATGTGAAATGCGTTAACTATGGCAACAAAAATGAAAAAAAAAAATTGGTCTGATTTTTTTCTTACTTTTCAGATTTTTTTAGTTTTCGCGTTCAGGATGAGAGAAAGTTTTTTTTGACAAATTTGAAAATCTGTCAATTATTGTCAAAATTATTTTTTTTCACATCTAGACATGTGAAATGCATGAACTATGGTAAAAAAAGTGAAAAAGAAAAAATTGGTCTGATTTTTTGTACTTTTCAGATTTTCTTAGTTTTCATATAAGGTTCGGGGTCAGGAAAAAAGACAGATTTTTGAAAAATTTCAAAATCTGTCAATTATTGTCAAAATAATTTTTTTTCACATCTAGACATGTGAAATGCATGAACTATGGTAAAAAAAGTGAAAAAGAAAAAATTGGTCTGATTTTTTGTACTTTTCAGATTTTCTTAGTTTTCATATAAGGTTCGGGTTCAGGAAAAAAGACAGATTTTTGAAAAATTTCAAAATCTGTCAATTATTGTCAAAATTATTTTTTTTCACATCTAGACATGTGAAATGCATGAACTATGGTAAAAAAAGTGAAAAAGAAAAAATTGGTCTGATTTTTTGTACTTTTCAGATTTTCTTAGTTTTCATATAAGGTTCGGGTTCAGGAAAAAAGACAGATTTTTGAAAAATGTCAAAATCTGTCAATTATTGTCAAAATTATTTTTTTTCACATCTAGACATGTGAAATGCGTTAACTATGGCAACAAAAATGAAAAAAAAAATTGGTCTGATTTTTTTCTTACTTTTCAGATTTTTTTAGTTTTCGCGTTTCAGGATGAGAGAAAGTTTTTTTTGACAAATTTGAAAATCTGTCAGACATTGTCCAAATTATTTTTTATTTCATGTCTAGACATGTGAAATGCATGAACTATGGCAAAAAAAGTGAAAAAAAAATTGGTCTGATTTTTTTCTTACTTTTCAGATTTTTTTAGTTTTCGCGTTCAGGATGAGAGAAAGTTTTTTTTGACAAATTTGAAAATCTGTCAATTATTGTCAAAATTATTTTTTTTCACATCTAGACATGTGAAATGCATGAACTATGGTAAAAAAAGTGAAAAAGAAAAAATTGGTCTGATTTTTTGTACTTTTCAGATTTTCTTAGTTTTCATATAAGGTTCGGGGTCAGGAAAAAAGACAGATTTTTGAAAAATTTCAAAATCTGTCAATTATTGTCAAAATAATTTTTTTTCACATCTAGACATGTGAAATGCATGAACTATGGTAAAAAAAGTGAAAAAGAAAAAATTGGTCTGATTTTTTGTACTTTTCAGATTTTCTTAGTTTTCATATAAGGTTCGGGTTCAGGAAAAAAGACAGATTTTTGAAAAATTTCAAAATCTGTCAATTATTGTCAAAATTATTTTTTTTCACATCTAGACATGTGAAATGCATGAACTATGGTAAAAAAAGTGAAAAAGAAAAAATTGGTCTGATTTTTTGTACTTTTCAGATTTTCTTAGTTTTCATATAAGGTTCGGGTTCAGGAAAAAAGACAGATTTTTGAAAAATGTCAAAATCTGTCAATTATTGTCAAAATTATTTTTTTTCACATCTAGACATGTGAAATGCGTTAACTATGGCAACAAAAATGAAAAAAAAAAATTGGTCTGATTTTTTTCTTACTTTTCAGATTTTTTTAGTTTTCGCGTTCAGGATGAGAGAAAGTTTTTTTTGACAAATTTGAAAATCTGTCAGACATTGTCCAAATTATTTTTTATTTCATGTCTAGACATGTGAAATGCATGAACTATGGCAAAAAAAGTGAAAAAAAATTGGTCTGATTTTTTCTTACTTTTCAGATTTTTTTAGTTTTCGCGTTCAGGATGAGAGAAAGTTTTTTTGACAAATTTGAAAATCTGTCAGACATTGTCCAAATTATTTTTTATTTCATGTCTAGACATGTGAAATGTATGAACTATGGTAAAAAAGTGAGAAAGAAAATATTGGTCTGCTTTTTTGTACTTTTCAGATTTTCTTAGTTTTCATATAAGGTTCGGGTTCAGGAAAAAAGACAGATTTTTGAAAAATGTCAAAATCTGTCAATTATTGTCAAAATTATTTTTTTTCACATCTAGACATGTGAAATGCATGAACTATGGTAAAAAAAGTGAAAAAGAAAAAATTGGTCTGATTTTTTGTACTTTTCAGATTTTCTTAGTTTTCATATAAGGTTCGGGTTCAGGAAAAAAGACAGATTTTTGAAAAATTTCAAAATCTGTCAATTATTGTCAAAATTATTTTTTTTCACATCTAGACATGTGAAATGCATGAACTATGGTAAAAAAAGTGAAAAAGAAAAAATTGGTCTGATTTTTTGTACTTTTCAGATTTTCTTAGTTTTCATATAAGGTTCGGGTTCAGGAAAAAAGACAGATTTTTGAAAAATGTCAAAATCTGTCAATTATTGTCAAAATTATTTTTTTTCACATCTAGACATGTGAAATGCGTTAACTATGGCAACAAAAATGAAAAAAAAAATTGGTCTGATTTTTTTCTTACTTTTCAGATTTTTTTAGTTTTCGCGTTCAGGATGAGAGAAAGGTTTTTTTGACAAATTTGAAAATCTGTCAGACATTGTCCAAATTATTTTTTATTTCATGTCTAGACATGTGAAATGCATGAACTATGGCAAAAAAAGTGAAAAAAAATTGGTCTGATTTTTTCTTACTTTTCAGATTTTTTTAGTTTTCGCGTTCAGGATGAGAGAAAGTTTTTTTGACAAATTTGAAAATCTGTCAGACATTGTCCAAATTATTTTTTATTTCATGTCTAGACATGTGAAATGTATGAACTATGGTAAAAAAGTGAGAAAGAAAATATTGGTCTGCTTTTTTGTACTTTTCAGATTTTCTTAGTTTTCATATAAGGTTCGGGTTCAGGAAAAAAGACAGATTTTTGAAAAATGTCAAAATCTGTCAATTATTGTCAAAATTATTTTTTTTCACATCTAGACATGTGAAATGCATGAACTATGGTAAAAAAAGTGAAAAAGAAAAAATTGGTCTGATTTTTTGTACTTTTCAGATTTTCTTAGTTTTCATATAAGGTTCGGGTTCAGGAAAAAAGACAGATTTTTGAAAAATGTCAAAATCTGTCAATTATTGTCAAAATTATTTTTTTTCACATCTAGACATGTGAAATGCATGAACTATGGTAAAAAAAGTGAAAAAGAAAAAATTGGTCTGATTTTTTGTACTTTTCAGATTTTCTTAGTTTTCATATAAGGTTCGGGTTCAGGAAAAAAGACAGATTTTTGAAAAATGTCAAAATCTGTCAATTATTGTCAAAATTATTTTTTTTCACATCTAGACATGTGAAATGCGTTAACTATGGCAACAAAAATGAAAAAAAAAATTGGTCTGATTTTTTTCTTACTTTTCAGATTTTTTTAGTTTTCGCGTTCAGGATGAGAGAAAGTTTTTTTTGACAAATTTGAAAATCTGTCAATTATTGTCAAAATTATTTTTTTTCACATCTAGACATGTGAAATGCATGAACTATGGTAAAAAAAGTGAAAAAGAAAAAATTGGTCTGATTTTTTGTACTTTTCAGATTTTCTTAGTTTTCATATAAGGTTCGGGTTCAGGAAAAAAGACAGATTTTTGAAAAATGTCAAAATCTGTCAATTATTGTCAAAATTATTTTTTTTCACATCTAGACATGTGAAATGCGTTAACTATGGCAACAAAAATGAAAAAAAAAATTGGTCTGATTTTTTTCTTACTTTTCAGATTTTTTTAGTTTTCGCGTTTCAGGATGAGAGAAAGTTTTTTTTGACAAATTTGAAAATCTGTCAGACATTGTCCAAATTATTTTTTATTTCATGTCTAGACATGTGAAATGCATGAACTATGGCAAAAAAAGTGAAAAAAAAATTGGTCTGATTTTTTCTTACTTTTCAGATTTTTTTAGTTTTCGCGTTCAGGATGAGAGAAATTTTTTTTGACAAATTTGAAAATCTGTCAGACATTGTCCAAATTATTTTTTATTTCATGTCTAGACATGTGAAATGCATGAACAATGGTAAAAAAAGTGAAAAAGAAAAAATTGGTCTGATTTTTTGTACTTTTCAGATTTTCTTAGTTTTCATATAAGGTTCGGGGTCAGGAAAAAAGACAGATTTTTGAAAAATTTCAAAATCTGTCAATTATTGTCAAAATAATTTTTTTTCACATCTAGACATGTGAAATGCATGAACTATGGTAAAAAAAGTGAAAAAGAAAAAATTGGTCTGATTTTTTGTACTTTTCAGATTTTCTTAGTTTTCATATAAGGTTCGGGTTCAGGAAAAAAGACAGATTTTTGAAAAATTTCAAAATCTGTCAATTATTGTCAAAATTATTTTTTTTCACATCTAGACATGTGAAATGCATGAACTATGGTAAAAAAAGTGAAAAAGAAAAAATTGGTCTGATTTTTTGTACTTTTCAGATTTTCTTAGTTTTCATATAAGGTTCGGGTTCAGGAAAAAAGACAGATTTTTGAAAAATGTCAAAATCTGTCAATTATTGTCAAAATTATTTTTTTTCACATCTAGACATGTGAAATGCGTTAACTATGGCAACAAAAATGAAAAAAAAAATTGGTCTGATTTTTTTCTTACTTTTCAGATTTTTTTAGTTTTCGCGTTCAGGATGAGAGAAAGTTTTTTTTGACAAATTTGAAAATCTGTCAGACATTGTCCAAATTATTTTTTATTTCATGTCTAGACATGTGAAATGCATGAACTATGGCAAAAAAAGTGAAAAAAAATTGGTCTGATTTTTTCTTACTTTTCAGATTTTTTTAGTTTTCGCGTTCAGGATGAGAGAAAGTTTTTTTGACAAATTTGAAAATCTGTCAGACATTGTCCAAATTATTTTTTATTTCATGTCTAGACATGTGAAATGTATGAACTATGGTAAAAAAGTGAGAAAGAAAATATTGGTCTGCTTTTTTGTACTTTTCAGATTTTCTTAGTTTTCATATAAGGTTCGGGTTCAGGAAAAAAGACAGATTTTTGAAAAATGTCAAAATCTGTCAATTATTGTCAAAATTATTTTTTTTCACATCTAGACATGTGAAATGCGTTAACTATGGCAACAAAAATGAAAAAAAAAATTGGTCTGATTTTTTTCTTACTTTTCAGATTTTTTTAGTTTTCGCGTTCAGGATGAGAGAAAGTTTTTTTTGACAAATTTGAAAATCTGTCAGACATTGTCCAAATTATTTTTTATTTCATGTCTAGACATGTGAAATGCATGAACTATGGCAAAAAAAGTGAAAAAAAATTGGTCTGATTTTTTCTTACTTTTCAGATTTTTTTAGTTTTCGCGTTCAGGATGAGAGAAAGTTTTTTTGACAAATTTGAAAATCTGTCAGACATTGTCCAAATTATTTTTTATTTCATGTCTAGACATGTGAAATGTATGAACTATGGTAAAAAAGTGAGAAAGAAAATATTGGTCTGCTTTTTTGTACTTTTCAGATTTTCTTAGTTTTCATATAAGGTTCGGGTTCAGGAAAAAAGACAGATTTTTGAAAAATGTCAAAATCTGTCAATTATTGTCAAAATTATTTTTTTTCACATCTAGACATGTGAAATGCATGAACTATGGTAAAAAAAGTGAAAAAGAAAAAATTGGTCTGATTTTTTGTACTTTTCAGATTTTCTTAGTTTTCATATAAGGTTCGGGTTCAGGAAAAAAGACAGATTTTTGAAAAATTTCAAAATCTGTCAATTATTGTCAAAATTATTTTTTTTCACATCTAGACATGTGAAATGCATGAACTATGGTAAAAAAAGTGAAAAAGAAAAAATTGGTCTGATTTTTTGTACTTTTCAGATTTTCTTAGTTTTCATATAAGGTTCGGGTTCAGGAAAAAAGACAGATTTTTGAAAAATGTCAAAATCTGTCAATTATTGTCAAAATTATTTTTTTTCACATCTAGACATGTGAAATGCGTTAACTATGGCAACAAAAATGAAAAAAAAAATTGGTCTGATTTTTTTCTTACTTTTCAGATTTTTTTAGTTTTCGCGTTCAGGATGAGAGAAAGGTTTTTTTGACAAATTTGAAAATCTGTCAGACATTGTCCAAATTATTTTTTATTTCATGTCTAGACATGTGAAATGCATGAACTATGGCAAAAAAAGTGAAAAAAAATTGGTCTGATTTTTTCTTACTTTTCAGATTTTTTTAGTTTTCGCGTTCAGGATGAGAGAAAGTTTTTTTGACAAATTTGAAAATCTGTCAGACATTGTCCAAATTATTTTTTATTTCATGTCTAGACATGTGAAATGTATGAACTATGGTAAAAAAGTGAGAAAGAAAATATTGGTCTGCTTTTTTGTACTTTTCAGATTTTCTTAGTTTTCATATAAGGTTCGGGTTCAGGAAAAAAGACAGATTTTTGAAAAATGTCAAAATCTGTCAATTATTGTCAAAATTATTTTTTTTCACATCTAGACATGTGAAATGCATGAACTATGGTAAAAAAAGTGAAAAAGAAAAAATTGGTCTGATTTTTTGTACTTTTCAGATTTTCTTAGTTTTCATATAAGGTTCGGGTTCAGGAAAAAAGACAGATTTTTGAAAAATGTCAAAATCTGTCAATTATTGTCAAAATTATTTTTTTTCACATCTAGACATGTGAAATGCATGAACTATGGTAAAAAAAGTGAAAAAGAAAAAATTGGTCTGATTTTTTGTACTTTTCAGATTTTCTTAGTTTTCATATAAGGTTCGGGTTCAGGAAAAAAGACAGATTTTTGAAAAATGTCAAAATCTGTCAATTATTGTCAAAATTATTTTTTTTCACATCTAGACATGTGAAATGCGTTAACTATGGCAACAAAAATGAAAAAAAAAATTGGTCTGATTTTTTTCTTACTTTTCAGATTTTTTTAGTTTTCGCGTTCAGGATGAGAGAAAGTTTTTTTTGACAAATTTGAAAATCTGTCAATTATTGTCAAAATTATTTTTTTTCACATCTAGACATGTGAAATGCATGAACTATGGTAAAAAAAGTGAAAAAGAAAAAATTGGTCTGATTTTTTGTACTTTTCAGATTTTCTTAGTTTTCATATAAGGTTCGGGGTCAGGAAAAAAGACAGATTTTTGAAAAATTTCAAAATCTGTCAATTATTGTCAAAATTATTTTTTTTCACATCTAGACATGTGAAATGCATGAACTATGGTAAAAAAAGTGAAAAAGAAAAAATTGGTCTGATTTTTTGTACTTTTCAGATTTTCTTAGTTTTCATATAAGGTTCGGGTTCAGGAAAAAAGACAGATTTTTGAAAAATGTCAAAATCTGTCAATTATTGTCAAAATTATTTTTTTTCACATCTAGACATGTGAAATGCGTTAACTATGGCAACAAAAATGAAAAAAAAAATTGGTCTGATTTTTTGTACTTTTCAGATTTTCTTAGTTTTCATATAAGGTTCGGGGTCAGGAAAAAAGTGAGATTTTAGACAAATTTCAATATCTGTCAATTATTGTCCAAATTATTTTTATTTCACATCTAGACATGTGAAATGCGTTAACTATGGCAACAAAAATGAAAAAAAAAATTGGTCTGATTTTTTTCTTACTTTTCAGATTTTTTTAGTTTTCGCGTTCAGGATGAGAGAAAGGTTTTTTTGACAAATTTGAAAATCTGTCAGACATTGTCCAAATTATTTTTTATTTCATGTCTAGACATGTGAAATGCATGAACTATGGCAAAAAAAGTGAAAAAAAATTGGTCTGATTTTTTCTTACTTTTCAGATTTTTTTAGTTTTCGCGTTCAGGATGAGAGAAAGGTTTTTTTGACAAATTTGAAAATCTGTCAGACATTGTCCAAATTATTTTTTATTTCATGTCTAGACATGTGAAATGCATGAACTATGGCAAAAAAAGTGAAAAAAAATTGGTCTGATTTTTTCTTACTTTTCAGATTTTTTTAGTTTTCGCGTTCAGGATGAGAGAAAGTTTTTTTGACAAATTTGAAAATCTGTCAGACATTGTCCAAATTATTTTTTATTTCATGTCTAGACATGTGAAATGTATGAACTATGGTAAAAAAGTGAGAAAGAAAATATTGGTCTGCTTTTTTGTACTTTTCAGATTTTCTTAGTTTTCATATAAGGTTCGGGTTCAGGAAAAAAGACAGATTTTTGAAAAATGTCAAAATCTGTCAATTATTGTCAAAATTATTTTTTTTCACATCTAGACATGTGAAATGCATGAACTATGGTAAAAAAAGTGAAAAAGAAAAAATTGGTCTGATTTTTTGTACTTTTCAGATTTTCTTAGTTTTCATATAAGGTTCGGGTTCAGGAAAAAAGACAGATTTTTGAAAAATGTCAAAATCTGTCAATTATTGTCAAAATTATTTTTTTTCACATCTAGACATGTGAAATGCGTTAACTATGGCAACAAAAATGAAAAAAAAAATTGGTCTGATTTTTTTCTTACTTTTCAGATTTTTTTAGTTTTCGCGTTCAGGATGAGAGAAAGTTTTTTTTGACAAATTTGAAAATCTGTCAATTATTGTCAAAATTATTTTTTTTCACATCTAGACATGTGAAATGCATGAACTATGGTAAAAAAAGTGAAAAAGAAAAAATTGGTCTGATTTTTTGTACTTTTCAGATTTTCTTAGTTTTCATATAAGGTTCGGGGTCAGGAAAAAAGACAGATTTTTGAAAAATTTCAAAATCTGTCAATTATTGTCAAAATTATTTTTTTTCACATCTAGACATGTGAAATGCATGAACTATGGTAAAAAAAGTGAAAAAGAAAAAATTGGTCTGATTTTTTGTACTTTTCAGATTTTCTTAGTTTTCATATAAGGTTCGGGTTCAGGAAAAAAGACAGATTTTTGAAAAATGTCAAAATCTGTCAATTATTGTCAAAATTATTTTTTTTCACATCTAGACATGTGAAATGCGTTAACTATGGCAACAAAAATGAAAAAAAAAATTGGTCTGATTTTTTTCTTACTTTTCAGATTTTTTTAGTTTTCGCGTTCAGGATGAGAGAAAGTTTTTTTTGACAAATTTGAAAATCTGTCAATTATTGTCAAAATTATTTTTTTTCACATCTAGACATGTGAAATGCATGAACTATGGTAAAAAAAGTGAAAAAGAAAAAATTGGTCTGATTTTTTGTACTTTTCAGATTTTCTTAGTTTTCATATAAGGTTCGGGGTCAGGAAAAAAGACAGATTTTTGAAACATTTCAAAATCTGTCAATTATTGTCAAAATTATTTTTTTTCACATCTAGACATGTGAAATGCATGAACTATGGTAAAACAAGTGAAAAAGAAAAAATTGGTCTGATTTTTTGTACTTTTCAGATTTTCTTAGTTTTCATATAAGGTTCGGGTTCAGGAAAAAAGACAGATTTTTGAAAAATGTCAAAATCTGTCAATTATTGTCAAAATTATTTTTTTTTCACATCTAGACATGTGAAATGCGTTAACTATGGCAACAAAAATGAAAAAAAAAATTGGTCTGATTTTTTTCTTACTTTTCAGATTTTTTTAGTTTTCGCGTTCAGGATGAGAGAAAGGTTTTTTTGACAAATTTGAAAATCTGTCAGACATTGTCCAAATTATTTTTTATTTCATGTCTAGACATGTGAAATGCATGAACTATGGCAAAAAAAGTGAAAAAAAATTGGTCTGATTTTTTCTTACTTTTCAGATTTTTTTAGTTTTCGCGTTCAGGATGAGAGAAAGTTTTTTTGACAAATTTGAAAATCTGTCAGACATTGTCCAAATTATTTTTTATTTCATGTCTAGACATGTGAAATGTATGAACTATGGTAAAAAAGTGAGAAAGAAAATATTGGTCTGCTTTTTTGTACTTTTCAGATTTTCTTAGTTTTCATATAAGGTTCGGGTTCAGGAAAAAAGACAGATTTTTGAAAAATGTCAAAATCTGTCAATTATTGTCAAAATTATTTTTTTTCACATCTAGACATGTGAAATGCATGAACTATGGTAAAAAAAGTGAAAAAGAAAAAATTGGTCTGATTTTTTGTACTTTTCAGATTTTCTTAGTTTTCATATAAGGTTCGGGTTCAGGAAAAAAGACAGATTTTTGAAAAATGTCAAAATCTGTCAATTATTGTCCAAATTATTTTTTATTTCATGTCTAGACATGTGAAATGCATGAACTATGGTAAAAAAAGTGAAAAAGAAAAAATTGGTCTGATTTTTTGTACTTTTCAGATTTTCTTAGTTTTCATATAAGGTTCGGGGTCAGGAAAAAAGACAGATTTTTGAAAAATTTCAAAATCTGTCAATTATTGTCAAAATTATTTTTTTTCACATCTAGACATGTGAAATGCATGAACTATGGTAAAAAAAGTGAAAAAGAAAAAATTGGTCTGATTTTTTGTACTTTTCAGATTTTCTTAGTTTTCATATAAGGTTCGGGTTCAGGAAAAAAGACAGATTTTTGAAAAATGTCAAAATCTGTCAATTATTGTCAAAATTATTTTTTTTCACATCTAGACATGTGAAATGCGTTAACTATGGCAACAAAAATGAAAAAAAAAATTGGTCTGATTTTTTGTACTTTTCAGATTTTCTTAGTTTTCATATAAGGTTCGGGGTCAGGAAAAAAGTGAGATTTTAGACAAATTTCAATATCTGTCAATTATTGTCCAAATTATTTTTATTTCACATCTAGACATGTGAAATGCGTTAACTATGGCAACAAAAATGAAAAAAAAAATTGGTCTGATTTTTTTCTTACTTTTCAGATTTTTTTAGTTTTCGCGTTCAGGATGAGAGAAAGGTTTTTTTGACAAATTTGAAAATCTGTCAGACATTGTCCAAATTATTTTTTATTTCATGTCTAGACATGTGAAATGCATGAACTATGGCAAAAAAAGTGAAAAAAAATTGGTCTGATTTTTTCTTACTTTTCAGATTTTTTTAGTTTTCGCGTTCAGGATGAGAGAAAGTTTTTTTGACAAATTTGAAAATCTGTCAGACATTGTCCAAATTATTTTTTATTTCATGTCTAGACATGTGAAATGTATGAACTATGGTAAAAAAGTGAGAAAGAAAATATTGGTCTGCTTTTTTGTACTTTTCAGATTTTCTTAGTTTTCATATAAGGTTCGGGTTCAGGAAAAAAGACAGATTTTTGAAAAATGTCAAAATCTGTCAATTATTGTCAAAATTATTTTTTTTCACATCTAGACATGTGAAATGCATGAACTATGGTAAAAAAAGTGAAAAAGAAAAAATTGGTCTGATTTTTTGTACTTTTCAGATTTTCTTAGTTTTCATATAAGGTTCGGGTTCAGGAAAAAAGACAGATTTTTGAAAAATGTCAAAATCTGTCAATTATTGTCAAAATTATTTTTTTTCACATCTAGACATGTGAAATGCATGAACTATGGTAAAAAAAGTGAAAAAGAAAAAATTGGTCTGATTTTTTGTACTTTTCAGATTTTCTTAGTTTTCATATAAGGTTCGGGTTCAGGAAAAAAGACAGATTTTTGAAAAATGTCAAAATCTGTCAATTATTGTCAAAATTATTTTTTTTCACATCTAGACATGTGAAATGCGTTAACTATGGCAACAAAAATGAAAAAAAAAATTGGTCTGATTTTTTTCTTACTTTTCAGATTTTTTTAGTTTTCGCGTTCAGGATGAGAGAAAGTTTTTTTTGACAAATTTGAAAATCTGTCAATTATTGTCAAAATTATTTTTTTTCACATCTAGACATGTGAAATGCATGAACTATGGTAAAAAAAGTGAAAAAGAAAAAATTGGTCTGATTTTTTGTACTTTTCAGATTTTCTTAGTTTTCATATAAGGTTCGGGGTCAGGAAAAAAGACAGATTTTTGAAAAATTTCAAAATCTGTCAATTATTGTCAAAATTATTTTTTTTCACATCTAGACATGTGAAATGCATGAACTATTGTAAAAAAAGTGAAAAAGAAAAAATTGGTCTGATTTTTTGTACTTTTCAGATTTTCTTAGTTTTCATATAAGGTTCGGGGTCAGGAAAAAAGACAGATTTTTGAAAAATTTCAAAATCTGTCAATTATTGTCAAAATTATTTTTTTTCACATCTAGACATGTGAAATGCATGAACTATTGTAAAAAAAGTGAAAAAGAAAAAATTGGTCTGATTTTTTGTACTTTTCAGATTTTCTTAGTTTTCATATAAGGTTCGGGGTCAGGAAAAAAGTGAGATTTTAGACAAATTTCAATATCTGTCAATTATTGTCCAAATTATTTTTATTTCACATCTAGACATGTGAAATGTATGAACTATGGCAAAAAAAGTGAAAAAAAAATTGGTCTGATTTTTTCTTACTTTTCAGATTTTTTTAGTTTTCGCGTTCAGGATGAGAGAAAGTTTTTTTGACAAATTTGAAAATCTGTCAGACATTGTCCAAATTATTTTTTATTTCATGTCTAGACATGTGAAATGCATGAACTATGGCAAAAAAAGTGAAAAAAAATTGGTCTGATTTTTTCTTACTTTTCAGATTTTTTTAGTTTTCGCGTTCAGGATGAGAGAAAGTTTTTTTGACAAATTTGAAAATCTGTCAGACATTGTCCAAATTATTTTTTATTTCATGTCTAGACATGTGAAATGTATGAACTATGGTAAAAAAGTGAGAAAGAAAATATTGGTCTGCTTTTTTGTACTTTTCAGATTTTCTTAGTTTTCATATAAGGTTCGGGTTCAGGAAAAAAGACAGATTTTTGAAAAATGTCAAAATCTGTCAATTATTGTCAAAATTATTTTTTTTCACATCTAGACATGTGAAATGCATGAACTATGGTAAAAAAAGTGAAAAAGAAAAAATTGGTCTGATTTTTTGTACTTTTCAGATTTTCTTAGTTTTCATATAAGGTTCGGGTTCAGGAAAAAAGACAGATTTTTGAAAAATGTCAAAATCTGTCAATTATTGTCAAAATTATTTTTTTTCACATCTAGACATGTGAAATGCATGAACTATGGTAAAAAAAGTGAAAAAGAAAAAATTGGTCTGATTTTTTGTACTTTTCAGATTTTCTTAGTTTTCATATAAGGTTCGGGTTCAGGAAAAAAGACAGATTTTTGAAAAATGTCAAAATCTGTCAATTATTGTCAAAATTATTTTTTTTCACATCTAGACATGTGAAATGCGTTAACTATGGCAACAAAAATGAAAAAAAAAATTGGTCTGATTTTTTTCTTACTTTTCAGATTTTTTTAGTTTTCGCGTTCAGGATGAGAGAAAGTTTTTTTTGACAAATTTGAAAATCTGTCAATTATTGTCAAAATTATTTTTTTTCACATCTAGACATGTGAAATGCATGAACTATGGTAAAAAAAGTGAAAAAGAAAAAATTGGTCTGATTTTTTGTACTTTTCAGATTTTCTTAGTTTTCATATAAGGTTCGGGGTCAGGAAAAAAGACAGATTTTTGAAAAATTTCAAAATCTGTCAATTATTGTCAAAATTATTTTTTTTCACATCTAGACATGTGAAATGCATGAACTATGGTAAAAAAAGTGAAAAAGAAAAAATTGGTCTGATTTTTTGTACTTTTCAGATTTTCTTAGTTTTCATATAAGGTTCGGGTTCAGGAAAAAAGACAGATTTTTGAAAAATGTCAAAATCTGTCAATTATTGTCAAAATTATTTTTTTTCACATCTAGACATGTGAAATGCGTTAACTATGGCAACAAAAATGAAAAAAAAAATTGGTCTGATTTTTTTCTTACTTTTCAGATTTTTTTAGTTTTCGCGTTCAGGATGAGAGAAAGTTTTTTTTGACAAATTTGAAAATCTGTCAATTATTGTCAAAATTATTTTTTTTCACATCTAGACATGTGAAATGCATGAACTATGGTAAAAAAAGTGAAAAAGAAAAAATTGGTCTGATTTTTTGTACTTTTCAGATTTTCTTAGTTTTCATATAAGGTTCGGGTTCAGGAAAAAAGACAGATTTTTGAAAAATGTCAAAATCTGTCAATTATTGTCAAAATTATTTTTTTTCACATCTAGACATGTGAAATGCGTTAACTATGGCAACAAAAATGAAAAAAAAAATTGGTCTGATTTTTTTCTTACTTTTCAGATTTTTTTAGTTTTCGCGTTCAGGATGAGAGAAAGTTTTTTTTGACAAATTTGAAAATCTGTCAGACATTGTCCAAATTATTTTTTATTTCATGTCTAGACATGTGAAATGCATGAACTATGGCAAAAAAAGTGAAAAAAAAATTGGTCTGATTTTTTCTTACTTTTCAGATTTTTTTAGTTTTCGCGTTCAGGATGAGAGAAAGTTTTTTTGACAAATTTGAAAATCTGTCAGACATTGTCCAAATTATTTTTTATTTCATGTCTAGACATGTGAAATGTATGAACTATGGTAAAAAAGTGAGAAAGAAAATATTGGTCTGCTTTTTTGTACTTTTCAGATTTTCTTAGTTTTCATATAAGGTTCGGGTTCAGGAAAAAAGACAGATTTTTGAAAAATGTCAAAATCTGTCAATTATTGTCAAAATTATTTTTATTTCACATCTAGACATGTGAAATGTATGAACTATGGCAAAAAAAGTGAAAAAAAAATTGGTCTGATTTTTTCTTACTTTTCAGATTTTTTTAGTTTTCGCGTTCAGGATGAGAGAAAGTTTTTTTGACAAATTTGAAAATCTGTCAGACATTGTCCAAATTATTTTTTATTTCATGTCTAGACATGTGAAATGCATGAACTATGGCAAAAAAAGTGAAAAAAAAATTGGTCTGATTTTTTCTTACTTTTCAGATTTTTTTAGTTTTCGCGTTCAGGATGAGAGAAAGTTTTTTTGACAAATTTGAAAATCTGTCAGACATTGTCCAAATTATTTTTTATTTCATGTCTAGACATGTGAAATGTATGAACTATGGTAAAAAAGTGAGAAAGAAAATATTGGTCTGCTTTTTTGTACTTTTCAGATTTTCTTAGTTTTCATATAAGGTTCGGGTTCAGGAAAAAAGACAGATTTTTGAAAAATGTCAAAATCTGTCAATTATTGTCAAAATTATTTTTTTTCACATCTAGACATGTGAAATGCATGAACTATGGTAAAAAAAGTGAAAAAGAAAAAATTGGTCTGATTTTTTGTACTTTTCAGATTTTCTTAGTTTTCATATAAGGTTCGGGTTCAGGAAAAAAGACAGATTTTTGAAAAATGTCAAAATCTGTCAATTATTGTCAAAATTATTTTTTTTCACATCTAGACATGTGAAATGCATGAACTATGGTAAAAAAAGTGAAAAAGAAAAAATTGGTCTGATTTTTTGTACTTTTCAGATTTTCTTAGTTTTCATATAAGGTTCGGGTTCAGGAAAAAAGACAGATTTTTGAAAAATGTCAAAATCTGTCAATTATTGTCAAAATTATTTTTTTTCACATCTAGACATGTGAAATGCGTTAACTATGGCAACAAAAATGAAAAAAAAAATTGGTCTGATTTTTTTCTTACTTTTCAGATTTTTTTAGTTTTCGCGTTCAGGATGAGAGAAAGTTTTTTTTGACAAATTTGAAAATCTGTCAATTATTGTCAAAATTATTTTTTTTCACATCTAGACATGTGAAATGCATGAACTATGGTAAAAAAAGTGAAAAAGAAAAAATTGGTCTGATTTTTTGTACTTTTCAGATTTTCTTAGTTTTCATATAAGGTTCGGGGTCAGGAAAAAAGACAGATTTTTTAAAAATTTCAAAATCTGTCAACTATTGTCAAAATTATTTTTTTTCACATCTAGACATGTGAAATGCGTTAACTATGGCAACAAAAATGAAAAAAAAAATTGGTCTGATTTTTTTCTTACTTTTCAGATTTTTTTAGTTTTCGCGTTCAGGATGAGAGAAAGTTTTTTTTGACAAATTTGAAAATCTGTCAGACATTGTCCAAATTATTTTTTATTTCATGTCTAGACATGTGAAATGCATGAACAATGGTAAAAAAAGTGAAAAAGAAAAAATTGGTCTGATTTTTTGTACTTTTCAGATTTTCTTAGTTTTCATATAAGGTTCGGGGTCAGGAAAAAAGACAGATTTTTGAAAAATTTCAAAATCTGTCAATTATTGTCAAAATAATTTTTTTTCGCATCTAGACATGTGAAATGCATGAACTATGGTAAAAAAAGTGAAAAAGAAAAAATTGGTCTGATTTTTTGTACTTTTCAGATTTTCTTAGTTTTCATATAAGGTTCGGGTTCAGGAAAAAAGACAGATTTTTGAAAAATTTCAAAATCTGTCAATTATTGTCAAAATTATTTTTTTTCACATCTAGACATGTGAAATGCATGAACTACGGTAAAAAAAGTGAAAAAGAAAAAATTGGTCTGATTTTTTGTACTTTTCAGATTTTCTTAGTTTTCATATAAGGTTCGGGTTCAGGAAAAAAGACAGATTTTTGAAAAATGTCAAAATCTGTCAATTATTGTCAAAATTATTTTTTTTCACATCTAGACATGTGAAATGCGTTAACTATGGCAACAAAAATGAAAAAAAAAATTGGTCTGATTTTTTTCTTACTTTTCAGATTTTTTTAGTTTTCGCGTTCAGGATGAGAGAAAGTTTTTTTTGACAAATTTGAAAATCTGTCAGACATTGTCCAAATTATTTTTTATTTCATGTCTAGACATGTGAAATGCATGAACTATGGCAAAAAAAGTGAAAAAAAAATTGGTCTGATTTTTTCTTACTTTTCAGATTTTTTTAGTTTTCGCGTTCAGGATGAGAGAAAGTTTTTTTGACAAATTTGAAAATCTGTCAGACATTGTCCAAATTATTTTTTATTTCATGTCTAGACATGTGAAATGTATGAACTATGGTAAAAAAGTGAGAAAGAAAATATTGGTCTGCTTTTTTGTACTTTTCAGATTTTCTTAGTTTTCATATAAGGTTCGGGTTCAGGAAAAAAGACAGATTTTTGAAAAATGTCAAAATCTGTCAATTATTGTCAAAATTATTTTTATTTCACATCTAGACATGTGAAATGTATGAACTATGGCAAAAAAAGTGAAAAAAAAATTGGTCTGATTTTTTCTTACTTTTCAGATTTTTTTAGTTTTCGCGTTCAGGATGAGAGAAAGTTTTTTTGACAAATTTGAAAATCTGTCAGACATTGTACAAATTATTTTTTATTTCATGTCTAGACATGTGAAATGCATGAACTATGGCAAAAAAAGTGAAAAAAAAATTGGTCTGATTTTTTCTTACTTTTCAGATTTTTTTAGTTTTCGCGTTCAGGATGAGAGAAAGTTTTTTTGACAAATTTGAAAATCTGTCAGACATTGTCCAAATTATTTTTTATTTCATGTCTAGACATGTGAAATGTATGAACTATGGTAAAAAAGTGAGAAAGAAAATATTGGTCTGCTTTTTTGTACTTTTCAGATTTTCTTAGTTTTCATATAAGGTTCGGGTTCAGGAAAAAAGACAGATTTTTGAAAAATGTCAAAATCTGTCAATTATTGTCAAAATTATTTTTTTTCACATCTAGACATGTGAAATGCATGAACTATGGTAAAAAAAGTGAAAAAGAAAAAATTGGTCTGATTTTTTGTACTTTTCAGATTTTCTTAGTTTTCATATAAGGTTCGGGTTCAGGAAAAAAGACAGATTTTTGAAAAATGTCAAAATCTGTCAATTATTGTCAAAATTATTTTTTTTCACATCTAGACATGTGAAATGCATGAACTATGGTAAAAAAAGTGAAAAAGAAAAAATTGGTCTGATTTTTTGTACTTTTCAGATTTTCTTAGTTTTCATATAAGGTTCGGGTTCAGGAAAAAAGACAGATTTTTGAAAAATGTCAAAATCTGTCAATTATTGTCAAAATTATTTTTTTTCACATCTAGACATGTGAAATGCGTTAACTATGGCAACAAAAATGAAAAAAAAAATTGGTCTGATTTTTTTCTTACTTTTCAGATTTTTTTAGTTTTCGCGTTCAGGATGAGAGAAAGTTTTTTTTGACAAATTTGAAAATCTGTCAATTATTGTCAAAATTATTTTTTTTCACATCTAGACATGTGAAATGCATGAACTATGGTAAAAAAAGTGAAAAAGAAAAAATTGGTCTGATTTTTTGTACTTTTCAGATTTTCTTAGTTTTCATATAAGGTTCGGGGTCAGGAAAAAAGACAGATTTTTGAAAAATTTCAAAATCTGTCAACTATTGTCAAAATTATTTTTTTTCACATCTAGACATGTGAAATGCGTTAACTATGGCAACAAAAATGAAAAAAAAAATTGGTCTGATTTTTTTCTTACTTTTCAGATTTTTTTAGTTTTCGCGTTCAGGATGAGAGAAAGTTTTTTTTGACAAATTTGAAAATCTGTCAGACATTGTCCAAATTATTTTTTATTTCATGTCTAGACATGTGAAATGCATGAACAATGGTAAAAAAAGTGAAAAAGAAAAAATTGGTCTGATTTTTTGTACTTTTCAGATTTTCTTAGTTTTCATATAAGGTTCGGGTTCAGGAAAAAAGACAGATTTTTGAAAAATTTCAAAATCTGTCAATTATTGTCAAAATTATTTTTTTTCACATCTAGACATGTGAAATGCATGAACTACGGTAAAAAAAGTGAAAAAGAAAAAATTGGTCTGATTTTTTGTACTTTTCAGATTTTCTTAGTTTTCATATAAGGTTCGGGTTCAGGAAAAAAGACAGATTTTTGAAAAATGTCAAAATCTGTCAATTATTGTCAAAATTATTTTTTTTCACATCTAGACATGTGAAATGCGTTAACTATGGCAACAAAAATGAAAAAAAAAATTGGTCTGATTTTTTTCTTACTTTTCAGATTTTTTTAGTTTTCGCGTTCAGGATGAGAGAAAGTTTTTTTTGACAAATTTGAAAATCTGTCAGACATTGTCCAAATTATTTTTTATTTCATGTCTAGACATGTGAAATGCATGAACTATGGCAAAAAAAGTGAAAAAAAATTGGTCTGATTTTTTCTTACTTTTCAGATTTTTTTAGTTTTCGCGTTCAGGATGAGAGAAAGTTTTTTTGACAAATTTGAAAATCTGTCAGACATTGTCCAAATTATTTTTTATTTCATGTCTAGACATGTGAAATGTATGAACTATGGTAAAAAAGTGAGAAAGAAAATATTGGTCTGCTTTTTTGTACTTTTCAGATTTTCTTAGTTTTCATATAAGGTTCGGGTTCAGGAAAAAAGACAGATTTTTGAAAAATGTCAAAATCTGTCAATTATTGTCAAAATTATTTTTTTTCACATCTAGACATGTGAAATGCATGAACTATGGTAAAAAAAGTGAAAAAGAAAAAATTGGTCTGATTTTTTGTACTTTTCAGATTTTCTTAGTTTTCATATAAGGTTCGGGTTCAGGAAAAAAGACAGATTTTTGAAAAATGTCAAAATCTGTCAATTATTGTCAAAATTATTTTTTTTCACATCTAGACATGTGAAATGCATGAACTATGGTAAAAAAAGTGAAAAAGAAAAAATTGGTCTGATTTTTTGTACTTTTCAGATTTTCTTAGTTTTCATATAAGGTTCGGGTTCAGGAAAAAAGACAGATTTTTGAAAAATGTCAAAATCTGTCAATTATTGTCAAAATTATTTTTTTTCACATCTAGACATGTGAAATGCGTTAACTATGGCAACAAAAATGAAAAAAAAAATTGGTCTGATTTTTTTCTTACTTTTCAGATTTTTTTAGTTTTCGCGTTCAGGATGAGAGAAAGTTTTTTTTGACAAATTTGAAAATCTGTCAATTATTGTCAAAATTATTTTTTTTCACATCTAGACATGTGAAATGCATGAACTATGGTAAAAAAAGTGAAAAAGAAAAAATTGGTCTGATTTTTTGTACTTTTCAGATTTTCTTAGTTTTCATATAAGGTTCGGGGTCAGGAAAAAAGACAGATTTTTGAAAAATTTCAAAATCTGTCAACTATTGTCAAAATTATTTTTTTTCACATCTAGACATGTGAAATGCGTTAACTATGGCAACAAAAATGAAAAAAAAAATTGGTCTGATTTTTTTCTTACTTTTCAGATTTTTTTAGTTTTCGCGTTCAGGATGAGAGAAAGTTTTTTTTGACAAATTTGAAAATCTGTCAGACATTGTCCAAATTATTTTTTATTTCATGTCTAGACATGTGAAATGCATGAACAATGGTAAAAAAAGTGAAAAAGAAAAAATTGGTCTGATTTTTTGTACTTTTCAGATTTTCTTAGTTTTCATATAAGGTTCGGGGTCAGGAAAAAAGACAGATTTTTGAAAAATTTCAAAATCTGTCAATTATTGTCAAAATAATTTTTTTTCACATCTAGACATGTGAAATGCATGAACTATGGTAAAAAAAGTGAAAAAGAAAAAATTGTTCTGATTTTTTGTACTTTTCAGATTTTCTTAGTTTTCATATAAGGTTCGGGTTCAGGAAAAAAGACAGATTTTTGAAAAATTTCAAAATCTGTCAATTATTGTCAAAATTATTTTTTTTCACATCTAGACATGTGAAATGCATGAACTATGGTAAAAAAAGTGAAAAAGAAAAAATTGGTCTGATTTTTTGTACTTTTCAGATTTTCTTAGTTTTCATATAAGGTTCGGGTTCAGGAAAAAAGACAGATTTTTGAAAAATGTCAAAATCTGTCAATTATTGTCAAAATTATTTTTTTTCACATCTAGACATGTGAAATGCGTTAACTATGGCAACAAAAATGAAAAAAAAAATTGGTCTGATTTTTTTCTTACTTTTCAGATTTTTTTAGTTTTCGCGTTCAGGATGAGAGAAAGTTTTTTTTGACAAATTTGAAAATCTGTCAGACATTGTCCAAATTATTTTTTATTTCATGTCTAGACATGTGAAATGCATGAACTATGGCAAAAAAAGTGAAAAAAAAATTGGTCTGATTTTTTCTTACTTTTCAGATTTTTTTAGTTTTCGCGTTCAGGATGAGAGAAAGTTTTTTTGACAAATTTGAAAATCTGTCAGACATTGTCCAAATTATTTTTTATTTCATGTCTAGACATGTGAAATGTATGAACTATGGTAAAAAAGTGAGAAAGAAAATATTGGTCTGCTTTTTTGTACTTTTCAGATTTTCTTAGTTTTCATATAAGGTTCGGGTTCAGGAAAAAAGACAGATTTTTGAAAAATGTCAAAATCTGTCAATTATTGTCAAAATTATTTTTTTTCACATCTAGACATGTGAAATGCATGAACTATGGTAAAAAAAGTGAAAAAGAAAAAATTGGTCTGATTTTTTGTACTTTTCAGATTTTCTTAGTTTTCATATAAGGTTCGGGTTCAGGAAAAAAGACAGATTTTTGAAAAATTTCAAAATCTGTCAATTATTGTCAAAATTATTTTTTTTCACATCTAGACATGTGAAATGCATGAACTATGGTAAAAAAAGTGAAAAAGAAAAAATTGGTCTGATTTTTTGTACTTTTCAGATTTTCTTAGTTTTCATATAAGGTTCGGGGTCAGGAAAAAAGACAGATTTTTGAAAAATGTCAAAATCTGTCAATTATTGTCAAAATTATTTTTTTTCACATCTAGACATGTGAAATGCATGAACTATGGTAAAAAAAGTGAAAAAGAAAAAATTGGTCTGATTTTTTGTACTTTTCAGATTTTCTTAGTTTTCATATAAGGTTCGGGGTCAGGAAAAAAGACAGATTTTTGAAAAATGTCAAAATCTGTCAATTATTGTCAAAATTATTTTTTTTCACATCTAGACATGTGAAATGCATGAACTATGGTAAAAAAAGTGAAAAAGAAAAAATTGGTTTGATTTTTTGTACTTTTCAGATTTTCTTAGTTTTCATATAAGGTTCGGGTTCAGGAAAAAAGACAGATTTTTAAAAAATTTCAAAATCTGTCAATTATTGTCAAAATTATTTTTTTTCACATCTAGACATGTGAAATGCATGAACTATGGTAAAAAAAGTGAAAAAGAAAAAATTGGTCTGATTTTTTGTACTTTTCAGATTTTCTTAGTTTTCATATAAGGTTCGGGTTCAGGAAAAAAGACAGATTTTTGAAAAATGTCAAAATCTGTCAATTATTGTCAAAATTATTTTTTTTCACATCTAGACATGTGAAATGCGTTAACTATGGCAACAAAAATGAAAAAAAAAATTGGTCTGATTTTTTTCTTACTTTTCAGATTTTTTTAGTTTTCGCGTTCAGGATGAGAGAAAGTTTTTTTTGACAAATTTGAAAATCTGTCAATTATTGTCAAAATTATTTTTTTTCACATCTAGACATGTGAAATGCATGAACTATGGTAAAAAAAGTGAAAAAGAAAAAATTGGTCTGATTTTTTGTACTTTTCAGATTTTCTTAGTTTTCATATAAGGTTCGGGGTCAGGAAAAAAGACAGATTTTTGAAAAATTTCAAAATCTGTCAACTATTGTCAAAATTATTTTTTTTCACATCTAGACATGTGAAATGCGTTAACTATGGCAAACAAAAATGAAAAAAAAAATTGGTCTGATTTTTTTCTTACTTTTCAGATTTTTTTAGTTTTCGCGTTCAGGATGAGAGAAAGTTTTTTTTGACAAATTTGAAAATCTGTCAATTATTGTCAAAATTATTTTTTTTCACATCTAGACATGTGAAATGCATGAACTATGGTAAAAAAAGTGAAAAAGAAAAAATTGGTCTGATTTTTTGTACTTTTCAGATTTTCTTAGTTTTCATATAAGGTTCGGGGTCAGGAAAAAAGACAGATTTTTGAAAAATTTCAAAATCTGTCAATTATTGTCAAAATTATTTTTTTTCACATCTAGACATGTGAAATGCGTTAACTATGGCAACAAAAATGAAAAAAAAAATTGGTCTGATTTTTTTCTTACTTTTCAGATTTTTTTAGTTTTCGCGTTCAGGATGAGAGAAAGTTTTTTTTGACAAATTTGAAAATCTGTCAGACATTGTCCAAATTATTTTTTATTTCATGTCTAGACATGTGAAATGCATGAACTATGGCAAAAAAAGTGAAAAAAAAATTGGTCTGATTTTTTCTTACTTTTCAGATTTTTTTAGTTTTCGCGTTCAGGATGAGAGAAAGTTTTTTTGACAAATTTGAAAATCTGTCAGACATTGTCCAAATTATTTTTTATTTCATGTCTAGACATGTGAAATGTATGAACTATGGTAAAAAAGTGAGAAAGAAAATATTGGTCTGCTTTTTTGTACTTTTCAGATTTTCTTAGTTTTCATATAAGGTTCGGGTTCAGGAAAAAAGACAGATTTTTGAAAAATGTCAAAATCTGTCAATTATTGTCAAAATTATTTTTATTTCACATCTAGACATGTGAAATGTATGAACTATGGCAAAAAAAGTGAAAAAAAAATTGGTCTGATTTTTTCTTACTTTTCAGATTTTTTTAGTTTTCGCGTTCAGGATGAGAGAAAGTTTTTTTGACAAATTTGAAAATCTGTCAGACATTGTCCAAATTATTTTTTATTTCATGTCTAGACATGTGAAATGCATGAACTATGGCAAAAAAAGTGAAAAAAAAATTGGTCTGATTTTTTCTTACTTTTCAGATTTTTTTAGTTTTCGCGTTCAGGATGAGAGAAAGTTTTTTTGACAAATTTGAAAATCTGTCAGACATTGTCCAAATTATTTTTTATTTCATGTCTAGACATGTAAAATGTATGAACTATGGTAAAAAAGTGAGAAAGAAAATATTGGTCTGCTTTTTTGTACTTTTCAGATTTTCTTAGTTTTCATATAAGGTTCGGGTTCAGGAAAAAAGACAGATTTTTGAAAAATGTCAAAATCTGTCAATTATTGTCAAAATTATTTTTTTTCACATCTAGACATGTGAAATGCATGAACTATGGTAAAAAAAGTGAAAAAGAAAAAATTGGTCTGATTTTTTGTACTTTTCAGATTTTCTTAGTTTTCATATAAGGTTCGGGTTCAGGAAAAAAGACAGATTTTTGAAAAATGTCAAAATCTGTCAATTATTGTCAAAATTATTTTTTTTCACATCTAGACATGTGAAATGCATGAACTATGGTAAAAAAAGTGAAAAAGAAAAAATTGGTCTGATTTTTTGTACTTTTCAGATTTTCTTAGTTTTCATATAAGGTTCGGGTTCAGGAAAAAAGACAGATTTTTGAAAAATGTCAAAATCTGTCAATTATTGTCAAAATTATTTTTTTTCACATCTAGACATGTGAAATGCGTTAACTATGGCAACAAAAATGAAAAAAAAAATTGGTCTGATTTTTTTCTTACTTTTCAGATTTTTTTAGTTTTCGCGTTCAGGATGAGAGAAAGTTTTTTTTGACAAATTTGAAAATCTGTCAATTATTGTCAAAATTATTTTTTTTCACATCTAGACATGTGAAATGCATGAACTATGGTAAAAAAAGTGAAAAAGAAAAAATTGGTCTGATTTTTTGTACTTTTCAGATTTTCTTAGTTTTCATATAAGGTTCGGGGTCAGGAAAAAAGACAGATTTTTGAAAAATTTCAAAATCTGTCAACTATTGTCAAAATTATTTTTTTTCACATCTAGACATGTGAAATGCGTTAACTATGGCAACAAAAATGAAAAAAAAAATTGGTCTGATTTTTTTCTTACTTTTCAGATTTTTTTAGTTTTCGCGTTCAGGATGAGAGAAAGTTTTTTTTGACAAATTTGAAAATCTGTCAGACATTGTCCAAATTATTTTTTATTTCATGTCTAGACATGTGAAATGCATGAACAATGGTAAAAAAAGTGAAAAAGAAAAAATTGGTCCGATTTTTTGTACTTTTCAGATTTTCTTAGTTTTCATATAAGGTTCGGGGTCAGGAAAAAAGACAGATTTTTGAAAAATTTCAAAATCTGTCAATTATTGTCAAAATAATTTTTTTTCGCATCTAGACATGTGAAATGCATGAACTATGGTAAAAAAAGTGAAAAAGAAAAAATTGGTCTGATTTTTTGTACTTTTCAGATTTTCTTAGTTTTCATATAAGGTTCGGGTTCAGGAAAAAAGACAGATTTTTGAAAAATTTCAAAATCTGTCAATTATTGTCAAAATTATTTTTTTTCACATCTAGACATGTGAAATGCATGAACTACGGTAAAAAAAGTGAAAAAGAAAAAATTGGTCTGATTTTTTGTACTTTTCAGATTTTCTTAGTTTTCATATAAGGTTCGGGTTCAGGAAAAAAGACAGATTTTTGAAAAATGTCAAAATCTGTCAATTATTGTCAAAATTATTTTTTTTCACATCTAGACATGTGAAATGCGTTAACTATGGCAACAAAAATGAAAAAAAAAATTGGTCTGATTTTTTGTACTTTTCAGATTTTCTTAGTTTTCATATAAGGTTCGGGGTCAGGAAAAAAGTGGGATTTTAGACAAATTTCAATATCTGTCAATTATTGTCCAAATTATTTTTATTTCACATCTAGACATGTGAAATGTATGAACTATGGCAAAAAAAGTGAAAAAAAAATTGGTCTGATTTTTTCTTACTTTTCAGATTTTTTTAGTTTTCGCGTTCAGGATGAGAGAAAGTTTTTTTGACAAATTTGAAAATCTGTCAGACATTGTCCAAATTATTTTTTATTTCATGTCTAGACATGTGAAATGTATGAACTATGGTAAAAAAGTGAGAAAGAAAATATTGGTCTGCTTTTTTGTACTTTTCAGATTTTCTTAGTTTTCATATAAGGTTCGGGGTCAGGAAAAAAGACAGATTTTTGAAAAATGTCAAAATCTGTCAATTATTGTCAAAATTATTTTTTTTCACATCTAGACATGTGAAATGCATGAACTATGGTAAAAAAAGTGAAAAAGAAAAAATTGGTCTGATTTTTTGTACTTTTCAGATTTTCTTAGTTTTCATATAAGGTTCGGGTTCAGGAAAAAAGACAGATTTTTAAAAAATTTCAAAATCTGTCAATTATTGTCAAAATTATTTTTTTTCACATCTAGACATGTGAAATGCATGAACTATGGTAAAAAAAGTGAAAAAGAAAAAATTGGTCTGATTTTTTGTACTTTTCAGATTTTCTTAGTTTTCATATAAGGTTCGGGTTCAGGAAAAAAGACAGATTTTTGAAAAATGTCAAAATCTGTCAATTATTGTCAAAATTATTTTTTTTCACATCTAGACATGTGAAATGCGTTAACTATGGCAACAAAAATGAAAAAAAAAATTGGTCTGATTTTTTTCTTACTTTTCAGATTTTTTTAGTTTTCGCGTTCAGGATGAGAGAAAGTTTTTTTTGACAAATTTGAAAATCTGTCAATTATTGTCAAAATTATTTTTTTTCACATCTAGACATGTGAAATGCATGAACTATGGTAAAAAAAGTGAAAAAGAAAAAATTGGTCTGATTTTTTGTACTTTTCAGATTTTCTTAGTTTTCATATAAGGTTCGGGGTCAGGAAAAAAGACAGATTTTTGAAAATTTTCAAAATCTGTCAACTATTGTCAAAATTATTTTTTTTCACATCTAGACATGTGAAATGCGTTAACTATGGCAACAAAAATGAAAAAAAAAATTGGTCTGATTTTTTTCTTACTTTTCAGATTTTTTTAGTTTTCGCGTTCAGGATGAGAGAAAGTTTTTTTTGACAAATTTGAAAATCTGTCAGACATTGTCCAAATTATTTTTTATTTCATGTCTAGACATGTGAAATGCATGAACAATGGTAAAAAAAGTGAAAAAGAAAAAATTGGTCTGATTTTTTGTACTTTTCAGATTTTCTTAGTTTTCATATAAGGTTCGGGGTCAGGAAAAAAGACAGATTTTTGAAAAATTTCAAAATCTGTCAATTATTGTCAAAATAATTTTTTTTCACATCTAGACATGTGAAATGCATGAACTATGGTAAAAAAAGTGAAAAAGAAAAAATTGGTCTGATTTTTTGTACTTTTCAGATTTTCTTAGTTTTCATATAAGGTTCGGGTTCAGGAAAAAAGACAGATTTTTGAAAAATTTCAAAATCTGTCAATTATTGTCAAAATTATTTTTTTTCACATCTAGACATGTGAAATGCATGAACTATGGTAAAAAAAGTGAAAAAGAAAAAATTGGTCTGATTTTTTGTACTTTTCAGATTTTCTTAGTTTTCATATAAGGTTCGGGTTCAGGAAAAAAGACAGATTTTTGAAAAATGTCAAAATCTGTCAATTATTGTCAAAATTATTTTTTTTCACATCTAGACATGTGAAATGCGTTAACTATGGCAACAAAAATGAAAAAAAAAATTGGTCTGATTTTTTTCTTACTTTTCAGATTTTTTTAGTTTTCGCGTTCAGGATGAGAGAAAGTTTTTTTTGACAAATTTGAAAATCTGTCAGACATTGTCCAAATTATTTTTTATTTCATGTCTAGACATGTGAAATGCATGAACTATGGCAAAAAAAGTGAAAAAAAAATTGGTCTGATTTTTTCTTACTTTTCAGATTTTTTTAGTTTTCGCGTTCAGGATGAGAGAAAGTTTTTTTGACAAATTTGAAAATCTGTCAGACATTGTCCAAATTATTTTTTATTTCATGTCTAGACATGTGAAATGTATGAACTATGGTAAAAAAGTGAGAAAGAAAATATTGGTCTGCTTTTTTGTACTTTTCAGATTTTCTTAGTTTTCATATAAGGTTCGGGTTCAGGAAAAAAGACAGATTTTTGAAAAATGTCAAAATCTGTCAATTATTGTCAAAATTATTTTTTTTCACATCTAGACATGTGAAATGCATGAACTATGGTAAAAAAAGTGAAAAAGAAAAAATTGGTCTGATTTTTTGTACTTTTCAGATTTTCTTAGTTTTCATATAAGGTTCGGGTTCAGGAAAAAAGACAGATTTTTGAAAAATGTCAAAATCTGTCAATTATTGTCAAAATTATTTTTTTTCACATCTAGACATGTGAAATGCATGAACTATGGTAAAAAAAGTGAAAAAGAAAAAATTGGTCTGATTTTTTGTACTTTTCAGATTTTCTTAGTTTTCATATAAGGTTCGGGTTCAGGAAAAAAGACAGATTTTTGAAAAATGTCAAAATCTGTCAATTATTGTCAAAATTATTTTTTTTCACATCTAGACATGTGAAATGCGTTAACTATGGCAACAAAAATGAAAAAAAAAATTGGTCTGATTTTTTTCTTACTTTTCAGATTTTTTTAGTTTTCGCGTTCAGGATGAGAGAAAGTTTTTTTTGACAAATTTGAAAATCTGTCAATTATTGTCAAAATTATTTTTTTTCACATCTAGACATGTGAAATGCATGAACTATGGTAAAAAAAGTGAAAAAGAAAAAATTGGTCTTATTTTTTGTACTTTTCAGATTTTCTTAGTTTTCATATAAGGTTCGGGGTCAGGAAAAAAGACAGATTTTTGAAAAATTTCAAAATCTGTCAACTATTGTCAAAATTATTTTTTTTCACATCTAGACATGTGAAATGCGTTAACTATGGCAACAAAAATGAAAAAAAAAATTGGTCTGATTTTTTTCTTACTTTTCAGATTTTTTTAGTTTTCGCGTTCAGGATGAGAGAAAGTTTTTTTTGACAAATTTGAAAATCTGTCAGACATTGTCCAAATTATTTTTTATTTCATGTCTAGACATGTGAAATGCATGAACAATGGTAAAAAAAGTGAAAAAGAAAAAATTGGTCCGATTTTTTGTACTTTTCAGATTTTCTTAGTTTTCATATAAGGTTCGGGGTCAGGAAAAAAGACAGATTTTTGAAAAATTTCAAAATCTGTCAATTATTGTCAAAATAATTTTTTTTCGCATCTAGACATGTGAAATGCATGAACTATGGTAAAAAAAGTGAAAAAGAAAAAATTGGTCTGATTTTTTGTACTTTTCAGATTTTCTTAGTTTTCATATAAGGTTCGGGTTCAGGAAAAAAGACAGATTTTTGAAAAATTTCAAAATCTGTCAATTATTGTCAAAATTATTTTTTTTCACATCTAGACATGTGAAATGCATGAACTACGGTAAAAAAAGTGAAAAAGAAAAAATTGGTCTGATTTTTTGTACTTTTCAGATTTTCTTAGTTTTCATATAAGGTTCGGGTTCAGGAAAAAAGACAGATTTTTGAAAAATGTCAAAATCTGTCAATTATTGTCAAAATTATTTTTTTTCACATCTAGACATGTGAAATGCGTTAACTATGGCAACAAAAATGAAAAAAAAAATTGGTCTGATTTTTTGTACTTTTCAGATTTTCTTAGTTTTCATATAAGGTTCGGGGTCAGGAAAAAAGTGAGATTTTAGACAAATTTCAATATCTGTCAATTATTGTCCAAATTATTTTTATTTCACATCTAGACATGTGAAATGTATGAACTATGGCAAAAAAAGTGAAAAAAAAATTGGTCTGATTTTTTCTTACTTTTCAGATTTTTTTAGTTTTCGCGTTCAGGATGAGAGAAAGTTTTTTTGACAAATTTGAAAATCTGTCAGACATTGTCCAAATTATTTTTTATTTCATGTCTAGACATGTGAAATGTATGAACTATGGTAAAAAAGTGAGAAAGAAAATATTGGTCTGCTTTTTTGTACTTTTCAGATTTTCTTAGTTTTCATATAAGGTTCGGGGTCAGGAAAAAAGACAGATTTTTGAAAAATGTCAAAATCTGTCAATTATTGTCAAAATTATTTTTTTTCACATCTAGACATGTGAAATGCATGAACTATGGTAAAAAAAGTGAAAAAGAAAAAATTGGTCTGATTTTTTGTACTTTTCAGATTTTCTTAGTTTTCATATAAGGTTCGGGTTCAGGAAAAAAGACAGATTTTTAAAAAATTTCAAAATCTGTCAATTATTGTCAAAATTATTTTTTTTCACATCTAGACATGTGAAATGCATGAACTATGGTAAAAAAAGTGAAAAAGAAAAAATTGGTCTGATTTTTTGTACTTTTCAGATTTTCTTAGTTTTCATATAAGGTTCGGGTTCAGGAAAAAAGACAGATTTTTGAAAAATGTCAAAATCTGTCAATTATTGTCAAAATTATTTTTTTTCACATCTAGACATGTGAAATGCGTTAACTATGGCAACAAAAATGAAAAAAAAAATTGGTCTGATTTTTTTCTTACTTTTCAGATTTTTTTAGTTTTCGCGTTCAGGATGAGAGAAAGTTTTTTTTGACAAATTTGAAAATCTGTCAATTATTGTCAAAATTATTTTTTTTCACATCTAGACATGTGAAATGCATGAACTATGGTAAAAAAAGTGAAAAAGAAAAAATTGGTCTGATTTTTTGTACTTTTCAGATTTTCTTAGTTTTCATATAAGGTTCGGGGTCAGGAAAAAAGACAGATTTTTGAAAATTTTCAAAATCTGTCAACTATTGTCAAAATTATTTTTTTTCACATCTAGACATGTGAAATGCGTTAACTATGGCAACAAAAATGAAAAAAAAAATTGGTCTGATTTTTTTCTTACTTTTCAGATTTTTTTAGTTTTCGCGTTCAGGATGAGAGAAAGTTTTTTTTGACAAATTTGAAAATCTGTCAGACATTGTCCAAATTATTTTTTATTTCATGTCTAGACATGTGAAATGCATGAACAATGGTAAAAAAAGTGAAAAAGAAAAAATTGGTCTGATTTTTTGTACTTTTCAGATTTTCTTAGTTTTCATATAAGGTTCGGGGTCAGGAAAAAAGACAGATTTTTGAAAAATTTCAAAATCTGTCAATTATTGTCAAAATAATTTTTTTTCACATCTAGACATGTGAAATGCATGAACTATGGTAAAAAAAGTGAAAAAGAAAAAATTGGTCTGATTTTTTGTACTTTTCAGATTTTCTTAGTTTTCATATAAGGTTCGGGTTCAGGAAAAAAGACAGATTTTTGAAAAATTTCAAAATCTGTCAATTATTGTCAAAATTATTTTTTTTCACATCTAGACATGTGAAATGCATGAACTATGGTAAAAAAAGTGAAAAAGAAAAAATTGGTCTGATTTTTTGTACTTTTCAGATTTTCTTAGTTTTCATATAAGGTTCGGGTTCAGGAAAAAAGACAGATTTTTGAAAAATGTCAAAATCTGTCAATTATTGTCAAAATTATTTTTTTTCACATCTAGACATGTGAAATGCGTTAACTATGGCAACAAAAATGAAAAAAAAAATTGGTCTGATTTTTTTCTTACTTTTCAGATTTTTTTAGTTTTCGCGTTCAGGATGAGAGAAAGTTTTTTTTGACAAATTTGAAAATCTGTCAGACATTGTCCAAATTATTTTTTATTTCATGTCTAGACATGTGAAATGCATGAACTATGGCAAAAAAAGTGAAAAAAAAATTGGTCTGATTTTTTCTTACTTTTCAGATTTTTTTAGTTTTCGCGTTCAGGATGAGAGAAAGTTTTTTTGACAAATTTGAAAATCTGTCAGACATTGTCCAAATTATTTTTTATTTCATGTCTAGACATGTGAAATGTATGAACTATGGTAAAAAAGTGAGAAAGAAAATATTGGTCTGCTTTTTTGTACTTTTCAGATTTTCTTAGTTTTCATATAAGGTTCGGGTTCAGGAAAAAAGACAGATTTTTGAAAAATGTCAAAATCTGTCAATTATTGTCAAAATTATTTTTATTTCACATCTAGACATGTGAAATGTATGAACTATGGCAAAAAAAGTGAAAAAAAAATTGGTCTGATTTTTTCTTACTTTTCAGATTTTTTTAGTTTTCGCGTTCAGGATGAGAGAAAGTTTTTTTGACAAATTTGAAAATCTGTCAGACATTGTACAAATTATTTTTTATTTCATGTCTAGACATGTGAAATGCATGAACTATGGCAAAAAAAGTGAAAAAAAAATTGGTCTGATTTTTTCTTACTTTTCAGATTTTTTTAGTTTTCGCGTTCAGGATGAGAGAAAGTTTTTTTGACAAATTTGAAAATCTGTCAGACATTGTCCAAATTATTTTTTATTTCATGTCTAGACATGTGAAATGTATGAACTATGGTAAAAAAGTGAGAAAGAAAATATTGGTCTGCTTTTTTGTACTTTTCAGATTTTCTTAGTTTTCATATAAGGTTCGGGTTCAGGAAAAAAGACAGATTTTTGAAAAATGTCAAAATCTGTCAATTATTGTCAAAATTATTTTTTTTCACATCTAGACATGTGAAATGCATGAACTATGGTAAAAAAAGTGAAAAAGAAAAAATTGGTCTGATTTTTTGTACTTTTCAGATTTTCTTAGTTTTCATATAAGGTTCGGGTTCAGGAAAAAAGACAGATTTTTGAAAAATGTCAAAATCTGTCAATTATTGTCAAAATTATTTTTTTTCACATCTAGACATGTGAAATGCATGAACTATGGTAAAAAAAGTGAAAAAGAAAAAATTGGTCTGATTTTTTGTACTTTTCAGATTTTCTTAGTTTTCATATAAGGTTCGGGTTCAGGAAAAAAGACAGATTTTTGAAAAATGTCAAAATCTGTCAATTATTGTCAAAATTATTTTTTTTCACATCTAGACATGTGAAATGCGTTAACTATGGCAACAAAAATGAAAAAAAAAATTGGTCTGATTTTTTTCTTACTTTTCAGATTTTTTTAGTTTTCGCGTTCAGGATGAGAGAAAGTTTTTTTTGACAAATTTGAAAATCTGTCAATTATTGTCAAAATTATTTTTTTTCACATCTAGACATGTGAAATGCATGAACTATGGTAAAAAAAGTGAAAAAGAAAAAATTGGTCTGATTTTTTGTACTTTTCAGATTTTCTTAGTTTTCATATAAGGTTCGGGGTCAGGAAAAAAGACAGATTTTTGAAAAATTTCAAAATCTGTCAACTATTGTCAAAATTATTTTTTTTCACATCTAGACATGTGAAATGCGTTAACTATGGCAACAAAAATGAAAAAAAAAATTGGTCTGATTTTTTTCTTACTTTTCAGATTTTTTTAGTTTTCGCGTTCAGGATGAGAGAAAGTTTTTTTTGACAAATTTGAAAATCTGTCAGACATTGTCCAAATTATTTTTTATTTCATGTCTAGACATGTGAAATGCATGAACAATGGTAAAAAAAGTGAAAAAGAAAAAATTGGTCTGATTTTTTGTACTTTTCAGATTTTCTTAGTTTTCATATAAGGTTCGGGGTCAGGAAAAAAGACAGATTTTTGAAAAATTTCAAAATCTGTCAATTATTGTCAAAATAATTTTTTTTCGCATCTAGACATGTGAAATGCATGAACTATGGTAAAAAAAGTGAAAAAGAAAAAATTGGTCTGATTTTTTGTACTTTTCAGATTTTCTTAGTTTTCATATAAGGTTCGGGTTCAGGAAAAAAGACAGATTTTTGAAAAATTTCAAAATCTGTCAATTATTGTCAAAATTATTTTTTTTCACATCTAGACATGTGAAATGCATGAACTACGGTAAAAAAAGTGAAAAAGAAAAAATTGGTCTGATTTTTTGTACTTTTCAGATTTTCTTAGTTTTCATATAAGGTTCGGGTTCAGGAAAAAAGACAGATTTTTGAAAAATGTCAAAATCTGTCAATTATTGTCAAAATTATTTTTTTTCACATCTAGACATGTGAAATGCGTTAACTATGGCAACAAAAATGAAAAAAAAAATTGGTCTGATTTTTTTCTTACTTTTCAGATTTTTTTAGTTTTCGCGTTCAGGATGAGAGAAAGTTTTTTTTGACAAATTTGAAAATCTGTCAGACATTGTCCAAATTATTTTTTATTTCATGTCTAGACATGTGAAATGCATGAACTATGGCAAAAAAAGTGAAAAAAAATTGGTCTGATTTTTTCTTACTTTTCAGATTTTTTTAGTTTTCGCGTTCAGGATGAGAGAAAGTTTTTTTGACAAATTTGAAAATCTGTCAGACATTGTCCAAATTATTTTTTATTTCATGTCTAGACATGTGAAATGTATGAACTATGGTAAAAAAGTGAGAAAGAAAATATTGGTCTGCTTTTTTGTACTTTTCAGATTTTCTTAGTTTTCATATAAGGTTCGGGTTCAGGAAAAAAGACAGATTTTTGAAAAATGTCAAAATCTGTCAATTATTGTCAAAATTATTTTTTTTCACATCTAGACATGTGAAATGCGTTAACTATGGCAACAAAAATGAAAAAAAAAATTGGTCTGATTTTTTTCTTACTTTTCAGATTTTTTTAGTTTTCGCGTTCAGGATGATAGAAAGTTTTTTTTGACAAATTTGAAAATCTGTCAATTATTGTCAAAATTATTTTTTTTCACATCTAGACATGTGAAATGCATGAACAATGGTAAAAAAAGTGAAAAAGAAAAAATTGGTCTGATTTTTTGTACTTTTCAGATTTTCTTAGTTTTCATATAAGGTTCGGGGTCAGGAAAAAAGACAGATTTTTGAAAAATTTCAAAATCTGTCAATTATTGTCAAAATTATTTTTTTTCACATCTAGACATGTGAAATGCGTTAACTATGGCAACAAAAATGAAAAAAAAAATTGGTCTGATTTTTTTCTTACTTTTCAGATTTTTTTAGTTTTCGCGTTCAGGATGAGAGAAAGTTTTTTTTGACAAATTTGAAAATCTGTCAATTATTGTCAAAATTATTTTTTTTCACATCTAGACATGTGAAATGCATGAACTATGGTAAAAAAAGTGAAAAAGAAAAAATTGGTCTGATTTTTTGTACTTTTCAGATTTTCTTAGTTTTCATATAAGGTTCGGGGTCAGGAAAAAAGACAGATTTTTGAAAAATTTCAAAATCTGTCAATTATTGTCAAAATTATTTTTTTTCACATCTAGACATGTGAAATGCGTTAACTATGGCAACAAAAATGAAAAAAAAAATTGGTCTGATTTTTTATTTACTTTTCAGATTTTTTTAGTTTTCGCGTTCAGGATGAGAGAAAGTTTTTTTGACAAATTTGAAAATCTGTCAGACATTGTCCAAATTATTTTTTATTTCATGTCTAGACATGTGAAATGCATGAACTATGGCAAAAAAAGTGAAAAAAAAATTGGTCTGATTTTTTCTTACTTTTCAGATTTTTTTAGTTTTCGCGTTCAGGATGAGAGAAAGTTTTTTTGACAAATTTGAAAATCTGTCAGACATTGTCCAAATTATTTTTTATTTCATGTCTAGACATGTGAAATGTATGAACTATGGTAAAAAAGTGAGAAAGAAAATATTGGTCTGCTTTTTTGTACTTTTCAGATTTTCTTAGTTTTCATATAAGGTTCGGGTTCAGGAAAAAAGACAGATTTTTGAAAAATGTCAAAATCTGTCAATTATTGTCAAAATTATTTTTTTTCACATCTAGACATGTGAAATGCATGAACTATGGTAAAAAAAGTGAAAAAGAAAAAATTGGTCTGATTTTTTGTACTTTTCAGATTTTCTTAGTTTTCATATAAGGTTCGGGTTCAGGAAAAAAGACAGATTTTTGAAAAATGTCAAAATCTGTCAATTATTGTCAAAATTATTTTTTTTCACATCTAGACATGTGAAATGCGTTAACTATGGCAACAAAAATGAAAAAAAAAATTGGTCTGATTTTTTTCTTACTTTTCAGATTTTTTTAGTTTTCGCGTTCAGGATGATAGAAAGTTTTTTTTGACAAATTTGAAAATCTGTCAGACATTGTCCAAATTATTTTTTATTTCATGTCTAGACATGTGAAATGCATGAACAATGGTAAAAAAAGTGAAAAAGAAAAAATTGGTCTGATTTTTTGTACTTTTCAGATTTTCTTAGTTTTCATATAAGGTTCGGGGTCAGGAAAAAAGACAGATTTTTGAAAAATTTCAAAATCTGTCAATTATTGTCAAAATTATTTTTTTTCACATCTAGACATGTGAAATGCGTTAACTATGGCAACAAAAATGAAAAAAAAAATTGGTCTGATTTTTTTCTTACTTTTCAGATTTTTTTAGTTTTCGCGTTCAGGATGAGAGAAAGTTTTTTTTGACAAATTTGAAAATCTGTCAGACATTGTCCAAATTATTTTTTATTTCATGTCTAGACATGTGAAATGCATGAACTATGGCAAAAAAAGTGAAAAAAAAATTGGTCTGATTTTTTCTTACTTTTCAGATTTTTTTAGTTTTCGCGTTCAGGATGAGAGAAAGTTTTTTTGACAAATTTGAAAATCTGTCAGACATTGTCCAAATTATTTTTTATTTCATGTCTAGACATGTGAAATGCATGAACTATGGCAAAAAAAGTGAAAAAAAAATTGGTCTGATTTTTTCTTACTTTTCAGATTTTTTTAGTTTTCGCGTTCAGGATGAGAGAAAGTTTTTTTGACAAATTTGAAAATCTGTCAGACATTGTCCAAATTATTTTTTATTTCATGTCTAGACATGTGAAATGTATGAACTATGGTAAAAAAGTGAGAAAGAAAATATTGGTCTGCTTTTTTGTACTTTTCAGATTTTCTTAGTTTTCATATAAGGTTCGGGTTCAGGAAAAAAGACAGATTTTTGAAAAATGTCAAAATCTGTCAATTATTGTCAAAATTATTTTTTTTCACATCTAGACATGTGAAATGCGTTAACTATGGCAACAAAAATGAAAAAAAAAATTGGTCTGATTTTTTTCTTACTTTTCAGATTTTTTTAGTTTTCGCGTTCAGGATGAGAGAAAGTTTTTTTTGACAAATTTGAAAATCTGTCAATTATTGTCAAAATTATTTTTTTTCACATCTAGACATGTGAAATGCGTTAACTATGGCAACAAAAATGAAAAAAAAAATTGGTCTGATTTTTTTCTTACTTTTCAGATTTTTTTAGTTTTCGCGTTCAGGATGAGAGAAAGTTTTTTTTGACAAATTTGAAAATCTGTCAGACATTGTCCAAATTATTTTTTATTTCATGTCTAGACATGTGAAATGCATGAACTATGGCAAAAAAAGTGAAAAAAAAATTGGTCTGATTTTTTCTTACTTTTCAGATTTTTTTAGTTTTCGCGTTCAGGATGAGAGAAAGTTTTTTTGACAAATTTGAAAATCTGTCAGACATTGTCCAAATTATTTTTTATTTCATGTCTAGACATGTGAAATGTATGAACTATGGTAAAAAAGTGAGAAAGAAAATATTGGTCTGCTTTTTTGTACTTTTCAGATTTTCTTAGTTTTCATATAAGGTTCGGGTTCAGGAAAAAAGACAGATTTTTGAAAAATGTCAAAATCTGTCAATTATTGTCAAAATTATTTTTTTTCACATCTAGACATGTGAAATGCGTTAACTATGGCAACAAAAATGAAAAAAAAAATTGGTCTGATTTTTTTCTTACTTTTCAGATTTTTTTAGTTTTCGCGTTCAGGATGAGAGAAAGTTTTTTTTGACAAATTTGAAAATCTGTCAATTATTGTCAAAATTATTTTTTTTCACATCTAGACATGTGAAATGCGTTAACTATGGCAACAAAAATGAAAAAAAAAATTGGTCTGATTTTTTTCTTACTTTTCAGATTTTTTTAGTTTTCGCGTTCAGGATGAGAGAAAGTTTTTTTTGACAAATTTGAAAATCTGTCAATTATTGTCAAAATTATTTTTTTTCACATCTAGACATGTGAAATGCGTTAACTATGGCAACAAAAATGAAAAAAAAAATTGGTCTGATTTTTTTCTTACTTTTCAGATTTTTTTAGTTTTCGCGTTCAGGATGAGAGAAAGTTTTTTTTGACAAATTTGAAAATCTGTCAGACATTGTCCAAATTATTTTTTATTTCATGTCTAGACATGTGAAATGCATGAACAATGGTAAAAAAAGTGAAAAAGAAAAAATTGGTCTGATTTTTTGTACTTTTCAGATTTTCTTAGTTTTCATATAAGGTTCGGGGTCAGGAAAAAAGACAGATTTTTGAAAAATTTCAAAATCTGTCAATTATTGTCAAAATAATTTTTTTTCACATCTAGACATGGGAAATGCATGAACTATGGTAAAAAAAGTGAAAAAGAAAAAATTGGTCTGATTTTTTGTACTTTTCAGATTTTCTTAGTTTTCATATAAGGTTCGGGTTCAGGAAAAAAGACAGATTTTTGAAAAATTTCAAAATCTGTCAATTATTGTCAAAATTATTTTTTTTCACATCTAGACATGTGAAATGCATGAACTATGGTAAAAAAAGTGAAAAAGAAAAAATTGGTCTGATTTTTTGTACTTTTCAGATTTTCTTAGTTTTCATATAAGGTTCGGGTTCAGGAAAAAAGACAGATTTTTGAAAAATGTCAAAATCTGTCAATTATTGTCAAAATTATTTTTTTTCACATCTAGACATGTGAAATGCGTTAACTATGGCAACAAAAATGAAAAAAAAAATTGGTCTGATTTTTTTCTTACTTTTCAGATTTTTTTAGTTTTCGCGTTCAGGATGAGAGAAAGTTTTTTTTGACAAATTTGAAAATCTGTCAGACATTGTCCAAATTATTTTTTATTTCATGTCTAGACATGTGAAATGTATGAACTATGGTAAAAAAGTGAGAAAGAAAATATTGGTCTGCTTTTTTGTACTTTTCAGATTTTCTTAGTTTTCATATAAGGTTCGGGTTCAGGAAAAAAGACAGATTTTTGAAAAATGTCAAAATCTGTCAATTATTGTCAAAATTATTTTTTTTCACATCTAGACATGTGAAATGCATGAACTATGGTAAAAAAAGTGAAAAAGAAAAAATTGGTCTGATTTTTTGTACTTTTCAGATTTTCTTAGTTTTCATATAAGGTTCGGGTTCAGGAAAAAAGACAGATTTTTGAAAAATTTCAAAATCTGTCAATTATTGTCAAAATTATTTTTTTTCACATCTAGACATGTGAAATGCATGAACTATGGTAAAAAAAGTGAAAAAGAAAAAATTGGTCTGATTTTTTGTACTTTTCAGATTTTCTTAGTTTTCATATAAGGTTCGGGTTCAGGAAAAAAGACAGATTTTTGAAAAATGTCAAAATCTGTCAATTATTGTCAAAATTATTTTATTTCACATCTAGACATGTGAAATGCATGAACTATGGTAAAAAAAGTGAAAAAGAAAAAATTGGTCTGATTTTTTGTACTTTTCAGATTTTCTTAGTTTTCATATAAGGTTCGGGGTCAGGAAAAAAGACAGATTTTTGAAAAATGTCAAAATCTGTCAATTATTGTCAAAATTATTTTTTTTCACATCTAGACATGTGAAATGCATGAACTATGGTAAAAAAAGTGAAAAAGAAAAAATTGGTCTGATTTTTTGTACTTTTCAGATTTTCTTAGTTTTCATATAAGGTTCGGGTTCAGGAAAAAAGACAGATTTTTAAAAAATTTCAAAATCTGTCAATTATTGTCAAAATTATTTTTTTTCACATCTAGACATGTGAAATGCATGAACTATGGTAAAAAAAGTGAAAAAGAAAAAATTGGTCTGATTTTTTGTACTTTTCAGATTTTCTTAGTTTTCATATAAGGTTCGGGTTCAGGAAAAAAGACAGATTTTTGAAAAATGTCAAAATCTGTCAATTATTGTCAAAATTATTTTTTTTCACATCTAGACATGTGAAATGCGTTAACTATGGCAACAAAAATGAAAAAAAAAATTGGTCTGATTTTTTTCTTACTTTTCAGATTTTTTTAGTTTTCGCGTTCAGGATGAGAGAAAGTTTTTTTTGACAAATTTGAAAATCTGTCAATTATTGTCAAAATTATTTTTTTTCACATCTAGACATGTGAAATGCATGAACTATGGTAAAAAAAGTGAAAAAGAAAAAATTGGTCTGATTTTTTGTACTTTTCAGATTTTCTTAGTTTTCATATAAGGTTCGGGGTCAGGAAAAAAGACAGATTTTTGAAAAATTTCAAAATCTGTCAACTATTGTCAAAATTATTTTTTTTCACATCTAGACATGTGAAATGCGTTAACTATGGCAACAAAAATGAAAAAAAAAATTGGTCTGATTTTTTTCTTACTTTTCAGATTTTTTTAGTTTTCGCGTTCAGGATGAGAGAAAGTTTTTTTTGACAAATTTGAAAATCTGTCAGACATTGTCCAAATTATTTTTTATTTCATGTCTAGACATGTGAAATGCATGAACTATGGCAAAAAAAGTGAAAAAAAAATTGGTCTGATTTTTTCTTACTTTTCAGATTTTTTTAGTTTTCGCGTTCAGGATGAGAGAAAGTTTTTTTGACAAATTTGAAAATCTGTCAGACATTGTCCAAATTATTTTTTATTTCATGTCTAGACATGTGAAATGCATGAACTATGGCAAAAAAAGTGAAAAAAAAATTGGTCTGATTTTTTCTTACTTTTCAGATTTTTTTAGTTTTCGCGTTCAGGATGAGAGAAAGTTTTTTTGACAAATTTGAAAATCTGTCAGACATTGTCCAAATTATTTTTTATTTCATGTCTAGACATGTGAAATGTATGAACTATGGTAAAAAAGTGAGAAAGAAAATATTGGTCTGCTTTTTTGTACTTTTCAGATTTTCTTAGTTTTCATATAAGGTTCGGGTTCAGGAAAAAAGACAGATTTTTGAAAAATGTCAAAATCTGTCAATTATTGTCAAAATTATTTTTTTTTCACATCTAGACATGTGAAATGCGTTAACTATGGCAACAAAAATGAAAAAAAAAATTGGTCTGATTTTTTTCTTACTTTTCAGATTTTTTTAGTTTTCGCGTTCAGGATGAGAGAAAGTTTTTTTTGACAAATTTGAAAATCTGTCAATTATTGTCAAAATTATTTTTTTTCACATCTAGACATGTGAAATGCGTTAACTATGGCAACAAAAATGAAAAAAAAAATTGGTCTGATTTTTTTCTTACTTTTCAGATTTTTTTAGTTTTCGCGTTCAGGATGAGAGAAAGTTTTTTTTGACAAATTTGAAAATCTGTCAGACATTGTCCAAATTATTTTTTATTTCATGTCTAGACATGTGAAATGCATGAACAATGGTAAAAAAAGTGAAAAAGAAAAAATTGGTCTGATTTTTTGTACTTTTCAGATTTTCTTAGTTTTCATATAAGGTTCGGGGTCAGGAAAAAAGACAGATTTTTGAAAAATTTCAAAATCTGTCAATTATTGTCAAAATAATTTTTTTTCACATCTAGACATGGGAAATGCATGAACTATGGTAAAAAAAGTGAAAAAGAAAAAATTGGTCTGATTTTTTGTACTTTTCAGATTTTCTTAGTTTTCATATAAGGTTCGGGTTCAGGAAAAAAGACAGATTTTTGAAAAATTTCAAAATCTGTCAATTATTGTCAAAATTATTTTTTTTCACATCTAGACATGTGAAATGCATGAACTATGGTAAAAAAAGTGAAAAAGAAAAAATTGGTCTGATTTTTTGTACTTTTCAGATTTTCTTAGTTTTCATATAAGGTTCGGGTTCAGGAAAAAAGACAGATTTTTGAAAAATTTCAAAATCTGTCAATTATTGTCAAAATTATTTTTTTTCACATCTAGACATGTGAAATGCATGAACTATGGTAAAAAAAGTGAAAAAGAAAAAATTGGTCTGATTTTTTGTACTTTTCAGATTTTCTTAGTTTTCATATAAGGTTCGGGTTCAGGAAAAAAGACAGATTTTTGAAAAATGTCAAAATCTGTCAATTATTGTCAAAATTATTTTATTTCACATCTAGACATGTGAAATGCATGAACTATGGTAAAAAAAGTGAAAAAGAAAAAATTGGTCTGATTTTTTGTACTTTTCAGATTTTCTTAGTTTTCATATAAGGTTCGGGGTCAGGAAAAAAGACAGATTTTTGAAAAATGTCAAAATCTGTCAATTATTGTCAAAATTATTTTTTTTCACATCTAGACATGTGAAATGCATGAACTATGGTAAAAAAAGTGAAAAAGAAAAAATTGGTCTGATTTTTTGTACTTTTCAGATTTTCTTAGTTTTCATATAAGGTTCGGGTTCAGGAAAAAAGACAGATTTTTGAAAAATGTCAAAATCTGTCAATTATTGTCAAAATTATTTTTTTTCACATCTAGACATGTGAAATGCGTTAACTATGGCAACAAAAATGAAAAAAAAAATTGGTCTGATTTTTTTCTTACTTTTCAGATTTTTTTAGTTTTCGCGTTCAGGATGAGAGAAAGTTTTTTTTGACAAATTTGAAAATCTGTCAATTATTGTCAAAATTATTTTTTTTCACATCTAGACATGTGAAATGCATGAACTATGGTAAAAAAAGTGAAAAAGAAAAAATTGGTCTGATTTTTTGTACTTTTCAGATTTTCTTAGTTTTCATATAAGGTTCGGGGTCAGGAAAAAAGACAGATTTTTGAAAAATTTCAAAATCTGTCAACTATTGTCAAAATTATTTTTTTTCACATCTAGACATGTGAAATGCGTTAACTATGGCAACAAAAATGAAAAAAAAAATTGGTCTGATTTTTTTCTTACTTTTCAGATTTTTTTAGTTTTCGCGTTCAGGATGAGAGAAAGTTTTTTTTGACAAATTTGAAAATCTGTCAATTATTGTCAAAATTATTTTTTTTCACATCTAGACATGTGAAATGCATGAACTATGGTAAAAAAAGTGAAAAAGAAAAAATTGGTCTGATTTTTTGTACTTTTCAGATTTTCTTAGTTTTCATATAAGGTTCGGGGTCAGGAAAAAAGACAGATTTTTGAAAAATTTCAAAATCTGTCAATTATTGTCAAAATTATTTTTTTTCACATCTAGACATGTGAAATGCGTTAACTATGGCAACAAAAATGAAAAAAAAAATTGGTCTGATTTTTTTCTTACTTTTCAGATTTTTTTAGTTTTCGCGTTCAGGATGAGAGAAAGTTTTTTTTGACAAATTTGAAAATCTGTCAGACATTGTCCAAATTATTTTTTATTTCATGTCTAGACATGTGAAATGCATGAACAATGGTAAAAAAAGTGAAAAAGAAAAAATTGGTCTGATTTTTTGTACTTTTCAGATTTTCTTAGTTTTCATATAAGGTTCGGGGTCAGGAAAAAAGACAGATTTTTGAAAAATTTCAAAATCTGTCAATTATTGTCAAAATTATTTTTTTTCACATCTAGACATGTGAAATGCGTTAACTATGGCAACAAAAATGAAAAAAAAAATTGGTCTGATTTTTTTCTTACTTTTCAGATTTTTTTAGTTTTCGCGTTCAGGATGAGAGAAAGTTTTTTTTGACAAATTTGAAAATCTGTCAGACATTGTCCAAATTATTTTTTATTTCATGTCTAGACATGTGAAATGCATGAACTATGGCAAAAAAAGTGAAAAAAAAATTGGTCTGATTTTTTCTTACTTTTCAGATTTTTTTAGTTTTCGCGTTCAGGATGAGAGAAAGTTTTTTTGACAAATTTGAAAATCTGTCAGACATTGTCCAAATTATTTTTTATTTCATGTCTAGACATGTGAAATGCATGAACTATGGCAAAAAAAGTGAAAAAAAAATTGGTCTGATTTTTTCTTACTTTTCAGATTTTTTTAGTTTTCGCGTTCAGGATGAGAGAAAGTTTTTTTGACAAATTTGAAAATCTGTCAGACATTGTCCAAATTATTTTTTATTTCATGTCTAGACATGTGAAATGTATGAACTATGGTAAAAAAGTGAGAAAGAAAATATTGGTCTGCTTTTTTGTACTTTTCAGATTTTCTTAGTTTTCATATAAGGTTCGGGTTCAGGAAAAAAGACAGATTTTTGAAAAATGTCAAAATCTGTCAATTATTGTCAAAATTATTTTTTTTCACATCTAGACATGTGAAATGCATGAACTATGGTAAAAAAAGTGAAAAAGAAAAAATTGGTCTGATTTTTTGTACTTTTCAGATTTTCTTAGTTTTCATATAAGGTTCGGGTTCAGGAAAAAAGACAGATTTTTGAAAAATGTCAAAATCTGTCAATTATTGTCAAAATTATTTTTTTTCACATCTAGACATGTGAAATGCGTTAACTATGGCAACAAAAATGAAAAAAAAAATTGGTCTGATTTTTTTCTTACTTTTCAGATTTTTTTAGTTTTCGCGTTCAGGATGAGAGAAAGTTTTTTTTGACAAATTTGAAAATCTGTCAGACATTGTCCAAATTATTTTTTATTTCATGTCTAGACATGTGAAATGCATGAACTATGGCAAAAAAAGTGAAAAAAAAATTGGTCTGATTTTTTCTTACTTTTCAGATTTTTTTAGTTTTCGCGTTCAGGATGAGAGAAAGTTTTTTTGACAAATTTGAAAATCTGTCAGACATTGTCCAAATTATTTTTTATTTCATGTCTAGACATGTGAAATGCATGAACTATGGCAAAAAAAGTGAAAAAAAAATTGGTCTGATTTTTTCTTACTTTTCAGATTTTTTTAGTTTTCGCGTTCAGGATGAGAGAAAGTTTTTTTGACAAATTTGAAAATCTGTCAGACATTGTCCAAATTATTTTTTATTTCATGTCTAGACATGTGAAATGTATGAACTATGGTAAAAAAGTGAGAAAGAAAATATTGGTCTGCTTTTTTGTACTTTTCAGATTTTCTTAGTTTTCATATAAGGTTCGGGTTCAGGAAAAAAGACAGATTTTTGAAAAATGTCAAAATCTGTCAATTATTGTCAAAATTATTTTTTTTCACATCTAGACATGTGAAATGCATGAACTATGGTAAAAAAAGTGAAAAAGAAAAAATTGGTCTGATTTTTTGTACTTTTCAGATTTTCTTAGTTTTCATATAAGGTTCGGGTTCAGGAAAAAAGACAGATTTTTGAAAAATGTCAAAATCTGTCAATTATTGTCAAAATTATTTTTTTTCACATCTAGACATGTGAAATGCGTTAACTATGGCAACAAAAATGAAAAAAAAAATTGGTCTGATTTTTTTCTTACTTTTCAGATTTTTTTAGTTTTCGCGTTCAGGATGATAGAAAGTTTTTTTTGACAAATTTGAAAATCTGTCAATTATTGTCAAAATTATTTTTTTTCACATCTAGACATGTGAAATGCATGAACAATGGTAAAAAAAGTGAAAAAGAAAAAATTGGTCTGATTTTTTGTACTTTTCAGATTTTCTTAGTTTTCATATAAGGTTCGGGGTCAGGAAAAAAGACAGATTTTTGAAAAATTTCAAAATCTGTCAATTATTGTAAAAATTATTTTTTTTCACATCTAGACATGTGAAATGCGTTAACTATGGCAACAAAAATGAAAAAAAAAATTGGTCTGATTTTTTTCTTACTTTTCAGATTTTTTTAGTTTTCGCGTTCAGGATGAGAGAAAGTTTTTTTTGACAAATTTGAAAATCTGTCAGACATTGTCCAAATTATTTTTTATTTCATGTCTAGACATGTGAAATGCATGAACAATGGTAAAAAAAGTGAAAAAGAAAAAATTGGTCTGATTTTTTGTACTTTTCAGATTTTCTTAGTTTTCATATAAGGTTCGGGGTCAGGAAAAAAGTGAGATTTTAGACAAATTTCAATATCTGTCAATTATTGTCCAAATTATTTTTATTTCACATCTAGACATGTGAAATGTATGAACTATGGCAAAAAAAGTGAAAAAAAAATTGGTCTGATTTTTTCTTACTTTTCAGATTTTTTTAGTTTTCGCGTTCAGGATGAGAGAAAGTTTTTTTGACAAATTTGAAAATCTGTCAGACATTGTCCAAATTATTTTTTATTTCATGTCTAGACAAGTGAAATGTATGAACTATGGTAAAAAAGTGAGAAAGAAAATATTGGTCTGCTTTTTTGTACTTTTCAGATTTTCTTAGTTTTCATATAAGGTTCGGGGTCAGGAAAAAAGACAGATTTTTGAAAAATGTCAAAATCTGTCAATTATTGTCAAAATTATTTTTTTTCACATCTAGACATGTGAAATGCATGAACTATGGTAAAAAAAGTGAAAAAGAAAAAATTGGTCTGATTTTTTGTACTTTTCAGATTTTCTTAGTTTTCATATAAGGTTCGGGTTCAGGAAAAAAGACAGATTTTTAAAAAATTTCAAAATCTGTCAATTATTGTCAAAATTATTTTTTTTCACATCTAGACATGTGAAATGCGTTAACTATGGCAACAAAAATGAAAAAAAAAATTGGTCTGATTTTTTTCTTACTTTTCAGATTTTTTTAGTTTTCGCGTTCAGGATGAAAGTTTTTTTTGACAAATTTGAAAATCTGTCAGACATTGTCCAAATTATTTTTTATTTCATGTCTAGACATGTGAAATGCATGAACAATGGTAAAAAAAGTGAAAAAGAAAAAATTGGTCTGATTTTTTGTACTTTTCAGATTTTCTTAGTTTTCATATAAGGTTCGGGTTCAGGAAAAAAGACAGATTTTTGAAAAATTTCAAAATCTGTCAATTATTGTCAAAATTATTTTTTTTCACATCTAGACATGTGAAATGCATGAACTATGGTAAAAAAAGTGAAAAAGAAAAAATTGGTCTGATTTTTTGTACTTTTCAGATTTTCTTAGTTTTCATATAAGGTTCGGGTTCAGGAAAAAAGACAGATTTTTGAAAAATGTCAAAATCTGTCAATTATTGTCAAAATTATTTTTTTTCACATCTAGACATGTGAAATGCGTTAACTATGGCAACAAAAATGAAAAAAAAAATTGGTCTGATTTTTTTCTTACTTTTCAGATTTTTTTAGTTTTCGCGTTCAGGATGAGAGAAAGTTTTTTTTGACAAATTTGAAAATCTGTCAGACATTGTCCAAATTATTTTTTATTTCATGTCTAGACATGTGAAATGCATGAACTATGGCAAAAAAAGTGAAAAAAAAATTGGTCTGATTTTTTCTTACTTTTCAGATTTTTTTAGTTTTCGCGTTCAGGATGAGAGAAAGTTTTTTTGACAAATTTGAAAATCTGTCAGACATTGTCCAAATTATTTTTTATTTCATGTCTAGACATGTGAAATGTATGAACTATGGTAAAAAAGTGAGAAAGAAAATATTGGTCTGCTTTTTTGTACTTTTCAGATTTTCTTAGTTTTCATATAAGGTTCGGGTTCAGGAAAAAAGACAGATTTTTGAAAAATGTCAAAATCTGTCAATTATTGTCAAAATTATTTTTTTTCACATCTAGACATGTGAAATGCATGAACAATGGTAAAAAAAGTGAAAAAGAAAAAATTGGTCTGATTTTTTGTACTTTTCAGATTTTCTTAGTTTTCATGTAAGGTTCGGGGTCAGGAAAAAAGTGAGATTTTAGACAAATTTCAATATCTGTCAATTATTGTCCAAATTATTTTTATTTCACATCTAGACATGTGAAATGTATGAACTATGGCAAAAAAAGTGAAAAAAAAATTGGTCTGATTTTTTCTTACTTTTCAGATTTTTTTAGTTTTCGCGTTCAGGATGAGAGAAAGTTTTTTTTGACAAATTTGAAAATCTGTCAATTATTGTCAAAATTATTTTTTTTCACATCTAGACATGTGAAATGCATGAACTATGGTAAAAAAAAGTGAAAAAGAAAAAATTGGTCTGATTTTTTGTACTTTTCAGATTTTCTTAGTTTTCATATAAGGTTCGGGGTCAGGAAAAAAGACAGATTTTTGAAAAATTTCAAAACCTGTCAACTATTGTCAAAATTATTTTTTTTCACATCTAGACATGTGAAATGCGTTAACTATGGCAACAAAAATGAAAAAAAAAATTGGTCTGATTTTTTTCTTACTTTTCAGATTTTTTTAGTTTTCGCGTTCAGGATGAGAGAAAGTTTTTTTTGACAAATTTGAAAATCTGTCAGACATTGTCCAAATTATTTTTTATTTCATGTCTAGACATGTGAAATGCATGAACAATGGTGAAAAAAGTGAAAAAGAAAAAATTGGTCTGATTTTTTGTACTTTTCAGATTTTCTTAGTTTTCATATAAGGTTCGGGGTCAGGAAAAAAGACAGATTTTTGAAAAATTTCAAAATCTGTCAATTATTGTCAAAATAATTTTTTTTCACATCTAGACATGTGAAATGCATGAACTATGGTAAAAAAAGTGAAAAAGAAAAAATTGGTCTGATTTTTTGTACTTTTCAGATTTTCTTAGTTTTCATATAAGGTTCGGGTTCAGGAAAAAAGACAGATTTTTGAAAAATTTCAAAATCTGTCAATTATTGTCAAAATTATTTTTTTTCACATCTAGACATGTGAAATGCATGAACTATGGTAAAAAAAGTGAAAAAGAAAAAATTGGTCTGATTTTTGTACTTTTCAGATTTTCTTAGTTTTCATATAAGGTTCGGGTTCAGGAAAAAAGACAGATTTTTGAAAAATGTCAAAATCTGTCAATTATTGTCAAAATTATTTTTTTTCACATCTAGACATGTGAAATGCATGAACTATGGTAAAAAAAGTGAAAAAAAAAAAATTGGTCTGATTTTTTGTACTTTTCAGATTTTCTTAGTTTTCATATAAGGTTCGGGTTCAGGAAAAAAGACAGATTTTTGAAAAATGTCAAAATCTGTCAATTATTGTCAAAATTATTTTTTTTCACATCTAGACATGTGAAATGCGTTAACTATGGCAACAAAAATGAAAAAGAAAAAATTGGTCTGATTTTTTGTACTTTTCAGATTTTCTTAGTTTTCATATAAGGTTCGGGGTCAGGAAAAAAGACAGATTTTTGAAAAATTTCAAAATCTGTCAATTATTGTCAAAATTATTTTTTTTCACATCTAGACATGTGAAATGCGTTAACTATGGCAACAAAAATGAAAAAAAAAATTGGTCTGATTTTTTTCTTACTTTTCAGATTTTTTTAGTTTTCGCGTTCAGGATGAAAGTTTTTTTTGACAAATTTGAAAATCTGTCAGACATTGTCCAAATTATTTTTTATTTCATGTCTAGACATGTGAAATGCATGAACAATGGTAAAAAAAGTGAAAAAGAAAAAATTGGTCTGATTTTTTGTACTTTTCAGATTTTCTTAGTTTTCATATAAGGTTCGGGGTCAGGAAAAAAGTGAGATTTTAGAAAAATTTCAATATCTGTCAATTATTGTCCAAATTATTTTTATTTCACATCTAGACATGTGAAATGTATGAACTATGGCAAAAAAAGTGAAAAAAAAATTGGTCTGATTTTTTCTTACTTTTCAGATTTTTTTAGTTTTCGCGTTCAGGATGAGAGAAAGTTTTTTTGACAAATTTGAAAATCTGTCAGACATTGTCCAAATTATTTTTTATTTCATGTCTAGACATGTGAAATGTATGAACTATGGTAAAAAAGTGAGAAAGAAAATATTGGTCTGCTTTTTTGTACTTTTCAGATTTTCTTAGTTTTCATATAAGGTTCGGGTTCAGGAAAAAAGACAGATTTTTGAAAAATGTCAAAATCTGTCAATTATTGTCAAAATTATTTTTTTTCACATCTAGACATGTGAAATGCGTTAACTATGGCAACAAAAATGAAAAAAAAAATTGGTCTGATTTTTTTCTTACTTTTCAGATTTTTTTAGTTTTCGCGTTCAGGATGATAGAAAGTTTTTTTTGACAAATTTGAAAATCTGTCAATTATTGTCAAAATTATTTTTTTTCACATCTAGACATGTGAAATGCATGAACAATGGTAAAAAAAGTGAAAAAGAAAAAATTGGTCTGATTTTTTGTACTTTTCAGATTTTCTTAGTTTTCATATAAGGTTCGGGGTCAGGAAAAAAGACAGATTTTTGAAAAATTTCAAAATCTGTCAATTATTGTCAAAATTATTTTTTTTCACATCTAGACATGTGAAATGCGTTAACTATGGCAACAAAAATGAAAAAAAAAATTGGTCTGATTTTTTTCTTACTTTTCAGATTTTTTTAGTTTTCGCGTTCAGGATGAGAGAAAGTTTTTTTTGACAAATTTGAAAATCTGTCAGACATTGTCCAAATTATTTTTTATTTCATGTCTAGACATGTGAAATGCATGAACAATGGTAAAAAAAGTGAAAAAGAAAAAATTGGTCTGATTTTTTGTACTTTTCAGATTTTCTTAGTTTTCATATAAGGTTCGGGGTCAGGAAAAAAGACAGATTTTTGAAAAATTTCAAAATCTGTCAATTATTGTCAAAATTATTTTTTTTCACATCTAGACATGTGAAATGCGTTAACTATGGCAACAAAAATGAAAAAAAAAATTGGTCTGATTTTTTTCTTACTTTTCAGATTTTTTTAGTTTTCGCGTTCAGGATGAGAGAAAGTTTTTTTTGACAAATTTGAAAATCTGTCAGACATTGTCCAAATTATTTTTTATTTCATGTCTAGACATGTGAAATGCATGAACTATGGCAAAAAAAGTGAAAAAAAAATTGGTCTGATTTTTTCTTACTTTTCAGATTTTTTTAGTTTTCGCGTTCAGGATGAGAGAAAGTTTTTTTGACAAATTTGAAAATCTGTCAGACATTGTCCAAATTATTTTTTATTTCATGTCTAGACATGTGAAATGCATGAACTATGGCAAAAAAAGTGAAAAAAAAATTGGTCTGATTTTTTCTTACTTTTCAGATTTTTTTAGTTTTCGCGTTCAGGATGAGAGAAAGTTTTTTTGACAAATTTGAAAATCTGTCAGACATTGTCCAAATTATTTTTTATTTCATGTCTAGACATGTGAAATGTATGAACTATGGTAAAAAAGTGAGAAAGAAAATATTGGTCTGCTTTTTTGTACTTTTCAGATTTTCTTAGTTTTCATATAAGGTTCGGGTTCAGGAAAAAAGACAGATTTTTGAAAAATGTCAAAATCTGTCAATTATTGTCAAAATTATTTTTTTTCACATCTAGACATGTGAAATGCATGAACTATGGTAAAAAAAGTGAAAAAGAAAAAATTGGTCTGATTTTTTGTACTTTTCAGATTTTCTTAGTTTTCATATAAGGTTCGGGGTCAGGAAAAAAGACAGATTTTTGAAAAATTTCAAAATCTGTCAATTATTGTAAAAATTATTTTTTTTCACATCTAGACATGTGAAATGCGTTAACTATGGCAACAAAAATGAAAAAAAAAATTGGTCTGATTTTTTTCTTACTTTTCAGATTTTTTTAGTTTTCGCGTTCAGGATGAGAGAAAGTTTTTTTTGACAAATTTGAAAATCTGTCAGACATTGTCCAAATTATTTTTTATTCCATGTCTAGACATGTGAAATGCATGAACAATGGTAAAAAAAGTGAAAAAGAAAAAATTGGTCTGATTTTTTGTACTTTTCAGATTTTCTTAGTTTTCATATAAGGTTCGGGGTCAGGAAAAAAGTGAGATTTTAGACAAATTTCAATATCTGTCAATTATTGTCCAAATTATTTTTATTTCACATCTAGACATGTGAAATGTATGAACTATGGCAAAAAAAGTGAAAAAAAAATTGGTCTGATTTTTTCTTACTTTTCAGATTTTTTTAGTTTTCGCGTTCAGGATGAGAGAAAGTTTTTTTGACAAATTTGAAAATCTGTCAGACATTGTCCAAATTATTTTTTATTTCATGTCTAGACATGTGAAATGTATGAACTATGGTAAAAAAGTGAGAAAGAAAATATTGGTCTGCTTTTTTGTACTTTTCAGATTTTCTTAGTTTTCATATAAGGTTCGGGGTCAGGAAAAAAGACAGATTTTTGAAAAATGTCAAAATCTGTCAATTATTGTCAAAATTATTTTTTTTCACATCTAGACATGTGAAATGCATGAACTATGGTAAAAAAAGTGAAAAAGAAAAAATTGGTCTGATTTTTTGTACTTTTCAGATTTTCTTAGTTTTCATATAAGGTTCGGGTTCAGGAAAAAAGACAGATTTTTGAAAAATTTCAAAATCTGTCAATTATTGTCAAAATTATTTTTTTTCACATCTAGACATGTGAAATGCATGAACTATGGTAAAAAAAGTGAAAAAGAAAAAATTGGTCTGATTTTTTGTACTTTTCAGATTTTCTTAGTTTTCATATAAGGTTCGGGGTCAGGAAAAAAGACAGATTTTTGAAAAATTTCAAAATCTGTCAATTATTGTCAAAATTATTTTTTTTCACATCTAGACATGTGAAATGCGTTAACTATGGCAACAAAAATGAAAAAAAATATTGGTCTGCTTTTTTGTACTTTTCAGATTTTCTTAGTTTTCATATAAGGTTCGGGGTCAGGAAAAAAGACAGATTTTTGAAAAATGTCAAAATCTGTCAATTATTGTCAAAATTATTTTTTTTCACATCTAGACATGTGAAATGCATGAACTATGGTAAAAAAAGTGAAAAAGAAAAAATTGGTCTGATTTTTTGTACTTTTCAGATTTTCTTAGTTTTCATATAAGGTTCGGGTTCAGGAAAAAAGACAGATTTTTAAAAAATTTCAAAATCTGTCAATTATTGTCAAAATTATTTTTTTTCACATCTAGACATGTGAAATGCGTTAACTATGGCAACAAAAATGAAAAAAAAAATTGGTCTGATTTTTTTCTTACTTTTCAGATTTTTTTAGTTTTCGCGTTCAGGATGAAAGTTTTTTTTGACAAATTTGAAAATCTGTCAGACATTGTCCAAATTATTTTTTATTTCATGTCTAGACATGTGAAATGCATGAACAATGGTAAAAAAAGTGAAAAAGAAAAAATTGGTCTGATTTTTTGTACTTTTCAGATTTTCTTAGTTTTCATATAAGGTTCGGGTTCAGGAAAAAAGACAGATTTTTGAAAAATTTCAAAATCTGTCAATTATTGTCAAAATTATTTTTTTTCACATCTAGACATGTGAAATGCATGAACTATGGTAAAAAAAGTGAAAAAGAAAAAATTGGTCTGATTTTTTGTACTTTTCAGATTTTCTTAGTTTTCATATAAGGTTCGGGTTCAGGAAAAAAGACAGATTTTTGAAAAATGTCAAAATCTGTCAATTATTGTCAAAATTATTTTTTTTCACATCTAGACATGTGAAATGCGTTAACTATGGCAACAAAAATGAAAAAAAAAATTGGTCTGATTTTTTTCTTACTTTTCAGATTTTTTTAGTTTTCGCGTTCAGGATGAGAGAAAGTTTTTTTTGACAAATTTGAAAATCTGTCAGACATTGTCCAAATTATTTTTTATTTCATGTCTAGACATGTGAAATGCATGAACTATGGCAAAAAAAGTGAAAAAAAAATTGGTCTGATTTTTTCTTACTTTTCAGATTTTTTTAGTTTTCGCGTTCAGGATGAGAGAAAGTTTTTTTGACAAATTTGAAAATCTGTCAGACATTGTCCAAATTATTTTTTATTTCATGTCTAGACATGTGAAATGTATGAACTATGGTAAAAAAGTGAGAAAGAAAATATTGGTCTGCTTTTTTGTACTTTTCAGATTTTCTTAGTTTTCATATAAGGTTCGGGTTCAGGAAAAAAGACAGATTTTTGAAAAATGTCAAAATCTGTCAATTATTGTCAAAATTATTTTTTTTCACATCTAGACATGTGAAATGCATGAACAATGGTAAAAAAAGTGAAAAAGAAAAAATTGGTCTGATTTTTTGTACTTTTCAGATTTTCTTAGTTTTCATATAAGGTTCGGGGTCAGGAAAAAAGTGAGATTTTAGACAAATTTCAATATCTGTCAATTATTGTCCAAATTATTTTTATTTCACATCTAGACATGTGAAATGTATGAACTATGGCAAAAAAAGTGAAAAAAAAATTGGTCTGATTTTTTCTTACTTTTCAGATTTTTTTAGTTTTCGCGTTCAGGATGAGAGAAAGTTTTTTTTGACAAATTTGAAAATCTGTCAATTATTGTCAAAATTATTTTTTTTCACATCTAGACATGTGAAATGCATGAACTATGGTAAAAAAAGTGAAAAAGAAAAAATTGGTCTGATTTTTTGTACTTTTCAGATTTTCTTAGTTTTCATATAAGGTTCGGGGTCAGGAAAAAAGACAGATTTTTGAAAAATTTCAAAACCTGTCAACTATTGTCAAAATTATTTTTTTTCACATCTAGACATGTGAAATGCGTTAACTATGGCAACAAAAATGAAAAAAAAAATTGGTCTGATTTTTTTCTTACTTTTCAGATTTTTTTAGTTTTCGCGTTCAGGATGAGAGAAAGTTTTTTTTGACAAATTTGAAAATCTGTCAGACATTGTCCAAATTATTTTTTATTTCATGTCTAGACATGTGAAATGCATGAACAATGGTGAAAAAAGTGAAAAAGAAAAAATTGGTCTGATTTTTTGTACTTTTCAGATTTTCTTAGTTTTCATATAAGGTTCGGGGTCAGGAAAAAAGACAGATTTTTGAAAAATTTCAAAATCTGTCAATTATTGTCAAAATAATTTTTTTTCACATCTAGACATGTGAAATGCATGAACTATGGTAAAAAAAGTGAAAAAGAAAAAATTGGTCTGATTTTTTGTACTTTTCAGATTTTCTTAGTTTTCATATAAGGTTCGGGTTCAGGAAAAAAGACAGATTTTTGAAAAATTTCAAAATCTGTAAATTATTGTCAAAATTATTTTTTTTCACATCTAGACATGTGAAATGCATGAACTATGGTAAAAAAAGTGAAAAAGAAAAAATTGGTCTGATTTTTGTACTTTTCAGATTTTCTTAGTTTTCATATAAGGTTCGGGGTCAGGAAAAAAGACAGATTTTTGAAAAATTTCAAAATCTGTCAATTATTGTCAAAATTATTTTTTTTCACATCTAGACATGTGAAATGCGTTAACTATGGCAACAAAAATGAAAAAGAAAAAATTGGTCTGATTTTTTGTACTTTTCAGATTTTCTTAGTTTTCATATAAGGTTCGGGGTCAGGAAAAAAGACAGATTTTTGAAAAATTTCAAAATCTGTCAATTATTGTCAAAATTATTTTTTTTCACATCTAGACATGTGAAATGCGTTAACTATGGCAACAAAAATGAAAAAAAATATTGGTCTGCTTTTTTGTACTTTTCAGATTTTCTTAGTTTTCATATAAGGTTCGGGGTCAGGAAAAAAGACAGATTTTTGAAAAATGTCAAAATCTGTCAATTATTGTCAAAATTATTTTTTTTCACATCTAGACATGTGAAATGCATGAACTATGGTAAAAAAAGTGAAAAAGAAAAAATTGGTCTGATTTTTTGTACTTTTCAGATTTTCTTAGTTTTCATATAAGGTTCGGGTTCAGGAAAAAAGACAGATTTTTAAAAAATGTCAAAATCTGTCAATTATTGTCAAAATTATTTTTTTTCACATCTAGACATGTGAAATGCATGAACTATGGTAAAAAAAGTGAAAAAGAAAAAATTGGTCTGATTTTTTGTACTTTTCAGATTTTCTTAGTTTTCATATAAGGTTCGGGTTCAGGAAAAAAGACAGATTTTTGAAAAATGTCAAAATCTGTCAATTATTGTCAAAATTATTTTTTTTCACATCTAGACATGTGAAATGCGTTAACTATGGCAACAAAAATGAAAAAAAAAATTGGTCTGATTTTTTTCTTACTTTTCAGATTTTTTTAGTTTTCACGTTCAGGATGAGAGAAAGTTTTTTTTGACAAATTTGAAAATCTGTCAATTATTGTCAAAATTATTTTTTTTCACATCTAGACATGTGAAATGCATGAACTATGGTAAAAAAAGTGAAAAAGAAAAAATTGGTCTGATTTTTTGTACTTTTCAGATTTTCTTAGTTTTCATATAAAGTTCGGGGTCAGGAAAAAAGACAGATTTTTGAAAAATGTCAAAATCTGTCAATTATTGTCAAAATTATTTTTTTTCACATCTAGACATGTGAAATGCGTTAACTATGGCAACAAAAATGAAAAAAAAAATTGGTCTGATTTTTTTCTTACTTTTCAGATTTTTTTAGTTTTCACGTTCAGGATGAGAGAAAGTTTTTTTTGACAAATTTGAAAATCTGTCAATTATTGTCAAAATTATTTTTTTTCACATCTAGACATGTGAAATGCATGAACTATGGTAAAAAAAGTGAAAAAGAAAAAATTGGTCTGATTTTTTGTACTTTTCAGATTTTCTTAGTTTTCATATAAAGTTCGGGGTCAGGAAAAAAGACAGATTTTTGAAAAATGTCAAAATCTGTCAATTATTGTCAAAATTATTTTTTTTCACATCTAGACATGTGAAATGCGTTAACTATGGCAACAAAAATGAAAAAAAAAATTGGTCTGATTTTTTTCTTACTTTTCAGATTTTTTTAGTTTTCGCGTTCAGGATGAAAGTTTTTTTTGACAAATTTGAAAATCTGTCAGACATTGTCCAAATTATTTTTTATTTCATGTCTAGACATGTGAAATGCATGAACAATGGTAAAAAAAGTGAAAAAGAAAAAATTGGTCTGATTTTTTGTACTTTTCAGATTTTCTTAGTTTTCATATAAGGTTCGGGGTCAGGAAAAAAGTGAGATTTTAGACAAATTTCAATATCTGTCAATTATTGTCCAAATTATTTTTATTTCACATCTAGACATGTGAAATGTATGAACTATGGCAAAAAAAGTGAAAAAAAAATTGGTCTGATTTTTTCTTACTTTTCAGATTTTTTTAGTTTTCGCGTTCAGGATGAGAGAAAGTTTTTTTGACAAATTTGAAAATCTGTCAGACATTGTCCAAATTATTTTTTATTTCATGTCTAGACATGTGAAATGTATGAACTATGGTAAAAAAGTGAGAAAGAAAATATTGGTCTGCTTTTTTGTACTTTTCAGATTTTCTTAGTTTTCATATAAGGTTCGGGGTCAGGAAAAAAGACAGATTTTTGAAAAATGTCAAAATCTGTCAATTATTGTCAAAATTATTTTTTTTCACATCTAGACATGTGAAATGCATGAACTATGGTAAAAAAAGTGAAAAAGAAAAAATTGGTCTGATTTTTTGTACTTTTCAGATTTTCTTAGTTTTCATATAAGGTTCGGGTTCAGGAAAAAAGACAGATTTTTGAAAAATTTCAAAATCTGTCAATTATTGTCAAAATTATTTTTTTTCACATCTAGACATGTGAAATGCATGAACTATGGTAAAAAAAGTGAAAAAGAAAAAATTGGTCTGATTTTTTGTACTTTTCAGATTTTCTTAGTTTTCATATAAGGTTCGGGTTCAGGAAAAAAAGACAGATTTTTGAAAAATGTCAAAATCTGTCAATTATTGTCAAAATTATTTTTTTTCACATCTAGACATGTGAAATGCGTTAACTATGGCAACAAAAATGAAAAAGAAAAAATTGGTCTGATTTTTTGTACTTTTCAGATTTTCTTAGTTTTCATATAAGGTTCGGGGTCAGGAAAAAAGACAGATTTTTGAAAAATTTCAAAATCTGTCAATTATTGTCAAAATTATTTTTTTTCACATCTAGACATGTGAAATGCATGAACTATGGTAAAAAAAGTGAAAAAGAAAAAATTGGTCTGATTTTTTGTACTTTTCAGATTTTCTTAGTTTTCATATAAGGTTCGGGTTCAGGAAAAAAGACAGATTTTTAAAAAATTTCAAAATCTGTCAATTATTGTCAAAATTATTTTTTTTCACATCTAGACATGTGAAATGCGTTAACTATGGCAACAAAAATGAAAAAAAAAATTGGTCTGATTTTTTTCTTACTTTTCAGATTTTTTTAGTTTTCGCGTTCAGGATGAAAGTTTTTTTTGACAAATTTGAAAATCTGTCAGACATTGTCCAAATTATTTTTTATTTCATGTCTAGACATGTGAAATGCATGAACAATGGTAAAAAAAGTGAAAAAGAAAAAATTGGTCTGATTTTTTGTACTTTTCAGATTTTCTTAGTTTTCATATAAGGTTCGGGTTCAGGAAAAAAGACAGATTTTTGAAAAATTTCAAAATCTGTCAATTATTGTCAAAATTATTTTTTTTCACATCTAGACATGTGAAATGCATGAACTATGGTAAAAAAAGTGAAAAAGAAAAAATTGGTCTGATTTTTTGTACTTTTCAGATTTTCTTAGTTTTCATATAAGGTTCGGGTTCAGGAAAAAAGACAGATTTTTGAAAAATGTCAAAATCTGTCAATTATTGTCAAAATTATTTTTTTTCACATCTAGACATGTGAAATGCGTTAACTATGGCAACAAAAATGAAAAAAAAAATTAGTCTGATTTTTTTCTTACTTTTCAGATTTTTTTAGTTTTCGCGTTCAGGATGAGAGAAAGTTTTTTTTGACAAATTTGAAAATCTGTCAGACATTGTCCAAATTATTTTTTATTTCATGTCTAGACATGTGAAATGCATGAACTATGGCAAAAAAAGTGAAAAAAAAATTGGTCTGATTTTTTCTTACTTTTCAGATTTTTTTAGTTTTCGCGTTCAGGATGAGAGAAAGTTTTTTTGACAAATTTGAAAATCTGTCAGACATTGTCCAAATTATTTTTTATTTCATGTCTAGACATGTGAAATGTATGAACTATGGTAAAAAAGTGAGAAAGAAAATATTGGTCTGCTTTTTTGTACTTTTCAGATTTTCTTAGTTTTCATATAAGGTTCGGGTTCAGGAAAAAAGACAGATTTTTGAAAAATGTCAAAATCTGTCAATTATTGTCAAAATTATTTTTTTTCACATCTAGACATGTGAAATGCATGAACAATGGTAAAAAAAGTGAAAAAGAAAAAATTGGTCTGATTTTTTGTACTTTTCAGATTTTCTTAGTTTTCATATAAGGTTCGGGGTCAGGAAAAAAGTGAGATTTTAGACAAATTTCAATATCTGTCAATTATTGTCCAAATTATTTTTATTTCACATCTAGACATGTGAAATGTATGAACTATGGCAAAAAAAGTGAAAAAAAAATTGGTCTGATTTTTTCTTACTTTTCAGATTTTTTTAGTTTTCGCGTTCAGGATGAGAGAAAGTTTTTTTTGACAAATTTGAAAATCTGTCAATTATTGTCAAAATTATTTTTTTTCACATCTAGACATGTGAAATGCATGAACTATGGTAAAAAAAGTGAAAAAGAAAAAATTGGTCTGATTTTTTGTACTTTTCAGATTTTCTTAGTTTTCATATAAGGTTCGGGGTCAGGAAAAAAGACAGATTTTTGAAAAATTTCAAAACCTGTCAACTATTGTCAAAATTATTTTTTTTCACATCTAGACATGTGAAATGCGTTGACTATGGCAACAAAAATGAAAAAAAAAATTGGTCTGATTTTTTTCTTACTTTTCAGATTTTTTTAGTTTTCGCGTTCAGGATGAGAGAAAGTTTTTTTTGACAAATTTGAAAATCTGTCAGACATTGTCCAAATTATTTTTTATTTCATGTCTAGACATGTGAAATGCATGAACAATGGTGAAAAAAGTGAAAAAGAAAAAATTGGTCTGATTTTTTGTACTTTTCAGATTTTCTTAGTTTTCATATAAGGTTCGGGGTCAGGAAAAAAGACAGATTTTTGAAAAATTTCAAAATCTGTCAATTATTGTCAAAATAATTTTTTTTCACATCTAGACATGTGAAATGCATGAACTATGGTAAAAAAAGTGAAAAAGAAAAAATTGGTCTGATTTTTTGTACTTTTCAGATTTTCTTAGTTTTCATATAAGGTTCGGGTTCAGGAAAAAAGACAGATTTTTGAAAAATTTCAAAATCTGTCAATTATTGTCAAAATTATTTTTTTTCACATCTAGACATGTGAAATGCATGAACTATGGTAAAAAAAGTGAAAAAGAAAAAATTGGTCTGATTTTTTGTACTTTTCAGATTTTCTTAGTTTTCATATAAGGTTCGGGTTCAGGAAAAAAGACAGATTTTTGAAAAATGTCAAAATCTGTCAATTATTGTCAAAATTATTTTTTTTCACATCTAGACATGTGAAATGCGTTAACTATGGCAACAAAAATGAAAAAAAAAATTGGTCTGATTTTTTTCTTACTTTTCAGATTTTTTTAGTTTTCACGTTCAGGATGAGAGAAAGTTTTTTTTGACAAATTTGAAAATCTGTCAATTATTGTCAAAATTATTTTTTTTCACATCTAGACATGTGAAATGCATGAACTATGGTAAAAAAAGTGAAAAAGAAAAAATTGGTCTGATTTTTTGTACTTTTCAGATTTTCTTAGTTTTCATATAAAGTTCGGGGTCAGGAAAAAAGACAGATTTTTGAAAAATGTCAAAATCTGTCAATTATTGTCAAAATTATTTTTTTTCACATCTAGACATGTGAAATGCGTTAACTATGGCAACAAAAATGAAAAAAAAAATTGGTCTGATTTTTTTCTTACTTTTCAGATTTTTTTAGTTTACGCGTTCAGGATGAAAGTTTTTTTTGACAAATTTGAAAATCTGTCAGACATTGTCCAAATTATTTTTTATTTCATGTCTAGACATGTGAAATGCATGAACAATGGTAAAAAAAGTGAAAAAGAAAAAATTGGTCTGATTTTTTGTACTTTTCAGATTTTCTTAGTTTTCATATAAGGTTCGGGGTCAGGAAAAAAGACAGATTTTTGAAAAATTTCAAAATCTGTCAATTATTGTCAAAATAATTTTTTTTCACATCTAGACCTGTGAAATGCATGAACTATGGTAAAAAAAGTGAAAAAGAAAAAATTGGTCTGATTTTTTGTACTTTTCAGATTTTCTTAGTTTTCATATAAGGTTCGGGTTCAGGAAAAAAGACAGATTTTTGAAAAATTTCAAAATCTGTCAATTATTGTCAAAATTATTTTTTTTCACATCTAGACATGTGAAATGCATGAACTATGGTAAAAAAAGTGAAAAAGAAAAAATTGGTCTGATTTTTTGTACTTTTCAGATTTTCTTAGTTTTCATATAAGGTTCGGGGTCAGGAAAAAAGACAGATTTTTGAAAAATTTCAAAATCTGTCAATTATTGTCAAAATTATTTTTTTTCACATCTAGACATGTGAAATGCGTTAACTATGGCAACAAAAATGAAAAAAAAAATTGGTCTGATTTTTTTCTTACTTTTCAGATTTTTTTAGTTTTCGCGTTCAGGATGAAAGTTTTTTTTGACAAATTTGAAAATCTGTCAGACATTGTCCAAATTATTTTTTATTTCATGTCTAGACATGTGAAATGCATGAACAATGGTAAAAAAAGTGAAAAAGAAAAAATTGGTCTGATTTTTTGTACTTTTCAGATTTTCTTAGTTTTCATATAAGGTTCGGGGTCAGGAAAAAAGACAGATTTTTGAAAAATTTCAAAATCTGTCAATTATTGTCAAAATTATTTTTTTTCACATCTAGACATGTGAAATGCATGAACTATGGTAAAAAAAGTGAAAAAGAAAAAATTGGTCTGATTTTTTGTACTTTTCAGATTTTCTTAGTTTTCATATAAGGTTCGGGTTCAGGAAAAAAGACAGATTTTTGAAAAATTTCAAAATCTGTCAATTATTGTCAAAATTATTTTTTTTCACATCTAGACATGTGAAATGCATGAACTATGGTAAAAAAAGTGAAAAAGAAAAAATTGGTCTGATTTTTTGTACTTTTCAGATTTTCTTAGTTTTCATATAAGGTTCGGGTTCAGGAAAAAAGACAGATTTTTGAAAAATTTCAAAATCTGTCAATTATTGTCAAAATTATTTTTTTTCACATCTAGACGTGTGAAATGTGTTAACTATGGCAACAAAAATGAAAAAGAAAAAATTGGTCTGATTTTTTGTACTTTTCAGATTTTCTTAGTTTTCATATAAGGTTCGGGGTCAGGAAAAAAGACAGATTTTTAAAAAATTTCAAAATCTGTCAATTATTGTCAAAATTATTTTTTTTCACATCTAGACATGTGAAATGCGTTAACTATGGCAACAAAAATGAAAAAAAAAATTGGTCTGATTTTTTTCTTACTTTTCAGATTTTTTTAGTTTTCGCGTTCAGGATGAGAGAAAGTTTTTTTTGACAAATTTGAAAATCTGTCAATTATTGTCAAAATTATTTTTTTTCACATCTAGACATGTGAAATGCATGAACTATGGTAAAAAAAGTGAAAAAGAAAAAATTGGTCTGATTTTTTGTACTTTTCAGATTTTCTTAGTTTTCATATAAGGTTCGGGGTCAGGAAAAAAGACAGATTTTTGAAAAATGTCAAAATCTGTCAATTATTGTCAAAATTATTTTTTTTCACATCTAGACATGTGAAATGCGTTAACTATGGCAACAAAAATGAAAAAAAAAATTGGTCTGATTTTTTTCTTACTTTTCAGATTTTTTTAGTTTTCGCGTTCAGGATGAAAGTTTTTTTTGACAAATTTGAAAATCTGTCAGACATTGTCCAAATTATTTTTTATTTCATGTCTAGACATGTGAAATGCATGAACAATGGTAAAAAAAGTGAAAAAGAAAAAATTGGTCTTATTTTTTGTACTTTTCAGATTTTCTTAGTTTTCATATAAGGTTCGGGGTCAGGAAAAAAGACAGATTTTTGAAAAATGTCAAAATCTGTCAATTATTGTCAAAATTATTTTTTTTCACATCTAGACATGTGAAATGCGTTAACTATGGCAACAAAAATGAAAAAGAAAAAATTGGTCTGATTTTTTGTACTTTTCAGATTTTCTTAGTTTTCATATAAGGTTCGGGGTCAGGAAAAAAGACAGATTTTTGAAAAATTTCAAAATCTGTCAATTATTGTCAAAATTATTTTTTTTCACATCTAGACATGTGAAATGCGTTAACTATGGCAACAAAAATGAAAAAAAATATTGGTCTGCTTTTTTGTACTTTTCAGATTTTCTTAGTTTTCATATAAGGTTCGGGGTCAGGAAAAAAGACAGATTTTTGAAAAATGTCAAAATCTGTCAATTATTGTCAAAATTATTTTTTTTCACATCTAGACATGTGAAATGCATGAACTATGGTAAACAAAGTGAAAAAGAAAAAATTGGTCTGATTTTTTGTACTTTTCAGATTTTCTTAGTTTTCATATAAGGTTCGGGTTCAGGAAAAAAGACAGATTTTTGAAAAATTTCAAAATCTGTCAATTATTGTCAAAATTATTTTTTTTCACATCTAGACATGTGAAATGCATGAACTATGGTAAAAAAAGTGAAAAAGAAAAAATTGGTCTGATTTTTTGTACTTTTCAGATTTTCTTAGTTTTCATATAAGGTTCGGGTTCAGGAAAAAAGACAGATTTTTGAAAAATGTCAAAATCTGTCAATTATTGTCAAAATTATTTTTTTTCACATCTAGACATGTGAAATGCGTAAACTATGGCAACAAAAATGAAAAAGAAAAAATTGGTCTGATTTTTTGTACTTTTCAGATTTTCTTAGTTTTCATATAAGGTTCGGGGTCAGGAAAAAAGACAGATTTTTGAAAAATTTCAAAATCTGTCAATTATTGTCAAAATTATTTTTTTTCACATCTAGACATGTGAAATGCGTTAACTATGGCAACAAAAATGAAAAAAAAAATTGGTCTGATTTTTTTCTTACTTTTCAGATTTTTTTAGTTTTCGCGTTCAGGATGAGAGAAAGTTTTTTTTGACAAATTTGAAAATCTGTCAGACATTGTCCAAATTATTTTTTATTTCATGTCTAGACATGTGAAATGCATGAACAATGGTAAAAAAAGTGAAAAAGAAAAAATTGGTCTTATTTTTTGTACTTTTCAGATTTTCTTAGTTTTCATATAAGGTTCGGGTTCAGGAAAAAAGACAGATTTTTGAAAAATGTCAAAATCTGTCAATTATTGTCAAAATTATTTTTTTTCACATCTAGACATGTGAAATGCGTAAACTATGGCAACAAAAATGAAAAAGAAAAAATTGGTCTGATTTTTTGTACTTTTCAGATTTTCTTAGTTTTCATATAAGGTTCGGGGTCAGGAAAAAAGACAGATTTTTGAAAAATTTCAAAATCTGTCAATTATTGTCAAAATTATTTTTTTTCACATCTAGACATGTGAAATGCGTTAACTATGGCAACAAAAATGAAAAAAAAAATTGGTCTGATTTTTTTCTTACTTTTCAGATTTTTTTAGTTTTCGCGTTCAGGATGAGAGAAAGTTTTTTTTGACAAATTTGAAAATCTGTCAGACATTGTCCAAATTATTTTTTATTTCATGTCTAGACATGTGAAATGCATGAACAATGGTAAAAAAAGTGAAAAAGAAAAAATTGGTCTTATTTTTTGTACTTTTCAGATTTTCTTAGTTTTCATATAAGGTTCGGGGTCAGGAAAAAAGTGAGATTTTAGACAAATTTCAATATCTGTCAATTATTGTCCAAATTATTTTTATTTCACATCTAGACATGTGAAATGTATGAACTATGGCAAAAAAAGTGAAAAAAAAATTGGTCTGATTTTTTCTTACTTTTCAGATTTTTTTAGTTTTCGCGTTCAGGATGAGAGAAAGTTTTTTTGACAAATTTGAAAATCTGTCAGACATTGTCCAAATTATTTTTTATTTCATGTCTAGACATGTGAAATGTATGAACTATGGTAAAAAAGTGAGAAAGAAAATATTGGTCTGCTTTTTTGTACTTTTCAGATTTTCTTAGTTTTCATATAAGGTTCGGGGTCAGGAAAAAAGACAGATTTTTGAAAAATGTCAAAATCTGTCAATTATTGTCAAAATTATTTTTTTTCACATCTAGACATGTGAAATGCATGAACTATGGTAAAAAAAGTGAAAAAGAAAAAATTGGTCTGATTTTTTGTACTTTTCAGATTTTCTTAGTTTTCATATAAGGTTCGGAGTCAGGAAAAAAGACAGATTTTTGAAAAATTTCAAAATCTGTCAATTATTGTCAAAATTATTTTTTTTCACATCTAGACATGTGAAATGCGTTAACTATGGCAACAAAAATGAAAAAAAATATTGGTCTGCTTTTTTGTACTTTTCAGATTTTCTTAGTTTTCATATAAGGTTCGGGGTCAGGAAAAAAGACAGATTTTTGAAAAATGTCAAAATCTGTCAATTATTGTCAAAATTATTTTTTTTCACATCTAGACATGTGAAATGCATGAACTATGGTAAAAAAAGTGAAAAAGAAAAAATTGGTCTGATTTTTTGTACTTTTCAGATTTTCTTAGTTTTCATATAAGGTTCGGGTTCAGGAAAAAAGACAGATTTTTGAAAAATTTCAAAATCTGTCAATTATTGTCAAAATTATTTTTTTTCACATCTAGACATGTGAAATGCATGAACTATGGTAAAAAAAGTGAAAAAGAAAAAATTGGTCTGATTTTTTGTACTTTTCAGATTTTCTTAGTTTTCATATAAGGTTCGGGTTCAGGAAAAAAGACAGATTTTTGAAAAATGTCAAAATCTGTCAATTATTGTCAAAATTATTTTTTTTCACATCTAGACATGTGAAATGCGTTAACTATGGCAACAAAAATGAAAAAAAATATTGGTCTGCTTTTTTGTACTTTTCAGATTTTCTTAGTTTTCATATAAGGTTCGGGGTCAGGAAAAAAGACAGATTTTTGAAAAATGTCAAAATCTGTCAATTATTGTCAAAATTATTTTTTTTCACATCTAGACATGTGAAATGCATGAACTATGGTAAAAAAAGTGAAAAAGAAAAAATTGGTCTGATTTTTTGTACTTTTCAGATTTTCTTAGTTTTCATATAAGGTTCGGGTTCAGGAAAAAAGACAGATTTTTGAAAAATTTCAAAATCTGTCAATTATTGTCAAAATTATTTTTTTTCACATCTAGACATGTGAAATGCATGAACTATGGTAAAAAAAGTGAAAAAGAAAAAATTGGTCTGATTTTTTGTACTTTTCAGATTTTCTTAGTTTTCATATAAGGTTCGGGTTCAGGAAAAAAGACAGATTTTTGAAAAATGTCAAAATCTGTCAATTATTGTCAAAATTATTTTTTTTCACATCTAGACATGTGAAATGCGTTAACTATGGCAACAAAAATGAAAAAGAAAAAATTGGTCTGATTTTTTGTACTTTTCAGATTTTCTTAGTTTTCATATAAGGTTCGGGGTCAGGAAAAAAGACAGATTTTTGAAAAATTTCAAAATCTGTCAATTATTGTCAAAATTATTTTTTTTCACATCTAGACATGTGAAATGCGTTAACTATGGCAACAAAAATGAAAAAAAATATTGGTCTGCTTTTTTGTACTTTTCAGATTTTCTTAGTTTTCCTATAAGGTTCGGGGTCAGGAAAAAAGACAGATTTTTGAAAAATTTCAAAATCTGTCAATTATTGTCAAAATTATTTTTTTTCACATCTAGACATGTGAAATGCATGAACTATGGTAAAAAAAGTGAAAAAGAAAAAATTGGTCTGATTTTTTGTACTTTTCAGATTTTCTTAGTTTTCATATAAGGTTCGGGTTCAGGAAAAAAGACAGATTTTTGAAAAATGTCAAAATCTGTCAATTATTGTCAAAATTATTTTTTTTCACATCTAGACATGTGAAATGCGTTAACTATGGCAACAAAAATGAAAAAAAATATTGGTCTGCTTTTTTGTACTTTTCAGATTTTCTTAGTTTTCATATAAGGTTCGGGGTCAGGAAAAAAGACAGATTTTTGAAAAATGTCAAAATCTGTCAATTATTGTCAAAATTATTTTTTTTCACATCTAGACATGTGAAATGCATGAACTATGGTAAAAAAAGTGAAAAAGAAAAAATTGGTCTGATTTTTTGTACTTTTCAGATTTTCTTAGTTTTCATATAAGGTTCGGGGTCAGGAAAAAAGACAGATTTTTGAAAAATTTCAAAATCTGTCAATTATTGTCAAAATTATTTTTTTTCACATCTAGACATGTGAAATGCATGAACTATGGTAAAAAAAGTGAAAAAGAAAAAATTGGTCTGATTTTTTGTACTTTTCAGATTTTCTTAGTTTTCATATAAGGTTCGGGTTCAGGAAAAAAGACAGATTTTTGAAAAATGTCAAAATCTGTCAATTATTGTCAAAATTATTTTTTTTCACATCTAGACATGTGAAATGCGTTAACTATGGCAACAAAAATGAAAAAAAATATTGGTCTGCTTTTTTGTACTTTTCAGATTTTCTTAGTTTTCATATAAGGTTCGGGGTCAGGAAAAAAGACAGATTTTTGAAAAATGTCAAAATCTGTCAATTATTGTCAAAATTATTTTTTTTCACATCTAGACATGTGAAATGCATGAACTATGGTAAAAAAAGTGAAAAAGAAAAAATTGGTCTGATTTTTTGTACTTTTCAGGTTTTCTTAGTTTTCATATAAGGTTCGGGTTCAGGAAAAAAGACAGATTTTTGAAAAATTTCAAAATCTGTCAATTATTGTCAAAATTATTTTTTTTCACATCTAGACATGTGAAATGCATGAACTATGGTAAAAAAAGTGAAAAAGAAAAAATTGGTCTGATTTTTTGTACTTTTCAGATTTTCTTAGTTTTCATATAAGGTTCGGGTTCAGGAAAAAAGACAGATTTTTGAAAAATGTCAAAATCTGTCAATTATTGTCAAAATTATTTTTTTTCACATCTAGACATGTGAAATGCGTTAACTATGGCAACAAAAATGAAAAAGAAAAAATTGGTCTGATTTTTTGTACTTTTCAGATTTTCTTAGTTTTCATATAAGGTTCGGGGTCAGGAAAAAAGACAGATTTTTGAAAAATTTCAAAATCTGTCAATTATTGTCAAAATTATTTTTTTTCACATCTAGACATGTGAAATGCGTTAACTATGGCAACAAAAATGAAAAAAAAAATTGGTCTGATTTTTTTCTTACTTTTCAGATTTTTTTAGTTTTCGCGTTCAGGATGAGAGAAAGTTTTTTTTGACAAATTTGAAAATCTGTCAGACATTGTCCAAATTATTTTTTATTTCATGTCTAGACATGTGAAATGCATGAACAATGGTAAAAAAAGTGAAAAAGAAAAAATTGGTCTTATTTTTTGTACTTTTCAGATTTTCTTAGTTTTCATATAAGGTTCGGGGTCAGGAAAAAAGTGAGATTTTAGACAAATTTCAATATCTGTCAATTATTGTCCAAATTATTTTTATTTCACATCTAGACATGTGAAATGTATGAACTATGGCAAAAAAAGTGAAAAAAAAATTGGTCTGATTTTTTCTTACTTTTCAGATTTTTTTAGTTTTCGCGTTCAGGATGAGAGAAAGTTTTTTTGACAAATTTGAAAATCTGTCAGACATTGTCCAAATTATTTTTTATTTCATGTCTAGACATGTGAAATGTATGAACTATGGTAAAAAAGTGAGAAAGAAAATATTGGTCTGCTTTTTTGTACTTTTCAGATTTTCTTAGTTTTCATATAAGGTTCGGGGTCAGGAAAAAAGACAGATTTTTGAAAAATGTCAAAATCTGTCAATTATTGTCAAAATTATTTTTTTTTCACATCTAGACATGTGAAATGCATGAACTATGGTAAAAAAAGTGAAAAAGAAAAAATTGGTCTGATTTTTTGTACTTTTCAGATTTTCTTAGTTTTCATATAAGGTTCGGGGTCAGGAAAAAAGACAGATTTTTGAAAAATTTCAAAATCTGTCAATTATTGTCAAAATTATTTTTTTTCACATCTAGACATGTGAAATGCGTTAACTATGGCAACAAAAATGAAAAAAAATATTGGTCTGCTTTTTTGTACTTTTCAGATTTTCTTAGTTTTCATATAAGGTTCGGGGTCAGGAAAAAAGACAGATTTTTGAAAAATGTCAAAATCTGTCAATTATTGTCAAAATTATTTTTTTTCACATCTAGACATGTGAAATGCATGAACTATGGTAAAAAAAGTGAAAAAGAAAAAATTGGTCTGATTTTTTGTACTTTTCAGATTTTCTTAGTTTTCATATAAGGTTCGGGTTCAGGAAAAAAGACAGATTTTTGAAAAATTTCAAAATCTGTCAATTATTGTCAAAATTATTTTTTTTTCACATCTAGACATGTGAAATGCATGAACTATGGTAAAAAAAGTGAAAAAGAAAAAATTGGTCTGATTTTTTGTACTTTTCAGATTTTCTTAGTTTTCATATAAGGTTCGGGTTCAGGAAAAAAGACAGATTTTTGAAAAATTTCAAAATCTGTCAATTATTGTCAAAATTATTTTTTTTCACATCTAGACATGTGAAATGCATGAACTATGGTAAAAAAAGTGAAAAAGAAAAAATTGGTCTGATTTTTTGTACTTTTCAGATTTTCTTAGTTTTCATATAAGGTTCGGGTTCAGGAAAAAAGACAGATTTTTGAAAAATGTCAAAATCTGTCAATTATTGTCAAAATTATTTTTTTTCACATCTAGACATGTGAAATGCGTTAACTATGGCAACAAAAATGAAAAAGAAAAAATTGGTCTGATTTTTTGTACTTTTCAGATTTTCTTAGTTTTCATATAAGGTTCGGGGTCAGGAAAAAAGACAGATTTTTGAAAAATTTCAAAATCTGTCAATTATTGTCAAAATTATTTTTTTTCACATCTAGACATGTGAAATGCATGAACTATGGTAAAAAAAGTGAAAAAGAAAAAATTGGTCTGATTTTTTGTACTTTTCAGATTTTCTTAGTTTTCATATAAGGTTCGGGTTCAGGAAAAAAGACAGATTTTTGAAAAATGTCAAAATCTGTCAATTATTGTCAAAATTATTTTTTTTCACATCTAGACATGTGAAATGCGTTAACTATGGCAACAAAAATGAAAAAAAATATTGGTCTGCTTTTTTGTACTTTTCAGATTTTCTTAGTTTTCATATAAGGTTCGGGGTCAGGAAAAAAGACAGATTTTTGAAAAATGTCAAAATCTGTCAATTATTGTCAAAATTATTTTTTTTCACATCTAGACATGTGAAATGCATGAACTATGGTAAAAAAAGTGAAAAAGAAAAAATTGGTCTGATTTTTTGTACTTTTCAGGTTTTCTTAGTTTTCATATAAGGTTCGGGTTCAGGAAAAAAGACAGATTTTTGAAAAATTTCAAAATCTGTCAATTATTGTCAAAATTATTTTTTTTCACATCTAGACATGTGAAATGCATGAACTATGGTAAAAAAAGTGAAAAAGAAAAAATTGGTCTGATTTTTTGTACTTTTCAGATTTTCTTAGTTTTCATATAAGGTTCGGGTTCAGGAAAAAAGACAGATTTTTGAAAAATGTCAAAATCTGTCAATTATTGTCAAAATTATTTTTTTTCACATCTAGACATGTGAAATGCGTTAACTATGGCAACAAAAATGAAAAAGAAAAAATTGGTCTGATTTTTTGTACTTTTCAGATTTTCTTAGTTTTCATATAAGGTTCGGGGTCAGGAAAAAAGACAGATTTTTGAAAAATTTCAAAATCTGTCAATTATTGTCAAAATTATTTTTTTTCACATCTAGACATGTGAAATGCGTTAACTATGGCAACAAAAATGAAAAAAAAAATTGGTCTGATTTTTTTCTTACTTTTCAGATTTTTTTAGTTTTCGCGTTCAGGATGAGAGAAAGTTTTTTTTGACAAATTTGAAAATCTGTCAGACATTGTCCAAATTATTTTTTATTTCATGTCTAGACATGTGAAATGCATGAACAATGGTAAAAAAAGTGAAAAAGAAAAAATTGGTCTTATTTTTTGTACTTTTCAGATTTTCTTAGTTTTCATATAAGGTTCGGGGTCAGGAAAAAAGTGAGATTTTAGACAAATTTCAATATCTGTCAATTATTGTCCAAATTATTTTTATTTCACATCTAGACATGTGAAATGTATGAACTATGGCAAAAAAAGTGAAAAAAAAATTGGTCTGATTTTTTCTTACTTTTCAGATTTTTTTAGTTTTCGCGTTCAGGATGAGAGAAAGTTTTTTTGACAAATTTGAAAATCTGTCAGACATTGTCCAAATTATTTTTTATTTCATGTCTAGACATGTGAAATGTATGAACTATGGTAAAAAAGTGAGAAAGAAAATATTGGTCTGCTTTTTTGTACTTTTCAGATTTTCTTAGTTTTCATATAAGGTTCGGGGTCAGGAAAAAAGACAGATTTTTGAAAAATGTCAAAATCTGTCAATTATTGTCAAAATTATTTTTTTTCACATCTAGACATGTGAAATGCATGAACTATGGTAAAAAAAGTGAAAAAGAAAAAATTGGTCTGATTTTTTGTACTTTTCAGATTTTCTTAGTTTTCATATAAGGTTCGGGGTCAGGAAAAAAGACAGATTTTTGAAAAATTTCAAAATCTGTCAATTATTGTCAAAATTATTTTTTTTCACATCTAGACATGTGAAATGCGTTAACTATGGCAACAAAAATGAAAAAAAATATTGGTCTGCTTTTTTGTACTTTTCAGATTTTCTTAGTTTTCATATAAGGTTCGGGGTCAGGAAAAAAGACAGATTTTTGAAAAATGTCAAAATCTGTCAATTATTGTCAAAATTATTTTTTTTCACATCTAGACATGTGAAATGCATGAACTATGGTAAAAAAAGTGAAAAAGAAAAAATTGGTCTGATTTTTTGTACTTTTCAGATTTTCTTAGTTTTCATATAAGGTTCGGGTTCAGGAAAAAAGACAGATTTTTGAAAAATTTCAAAATCTGTCAATTATTGTCAAAATTATTTTTTTTCACATCTAGACATGTGAAATGCATGAACTATGGTAAAAAAAGTGAAAAAGAAAAAATTGGTCTGATTTTTTGTACTTTTCAGATTTTCTTAGTTTTCATATAAGGTTCGGGTTCAGGAAAAAAGACAGATTTTTGAAAAATTTCAAAATCTGTCAATTATTGTCAAAATTATTTTTTTTCACATCTAGACATGTGAAATGCATGAACTATGGTAAAAAAAGTGAAAAAGAAAAAATTGGTCTGATTTTTTGTACTTTTCAGATTTTCTTAGTTTTCATATAAGGTTCGGGTTCAGGAAAAAAGACAGATTTTTGAAAAATGTCAAAATCTGTCAATTATTGTCAAAATTATTTTTTTTCACATCTAGACATGTGAAATGCGTTAACTATGGCAACAAAAATGAAAAAGAAAAAATTGGTCTGATTTTTTGTACTTTTCAGATTTTCTTAGTTTTCATATAAGGTTCGGGGTCAGGAAAAAAGACAGATTTTTGAAAAATTTCAAAATCTGTCAATTATTGTCAAAATTATTTTTTTTCACATCTAGACATGTGAAATGCGTTAACTATGGCAACAAAAATGAAAAAAAAAATTGGTCTGATTTTTTTCTTACTTTTCAGATTTTTTTAGTTTTCGCGTTCAGGATGAGAGAAAGTTTTTTTTGACAAATTTGAAAATCTGTCAGACATTGTCCAAATTATTTTTTATTTCATGTCTAGACATGTGAAATGCATGAACAATGGTAAAAAAAGTGAAAAAGAAAAAATTGGTCTTATTTTTTGTACTTTTCAGATTTTCTTAGTTTTCATATAAGGTTCGGGGTCAGGAAAAAAGTGAGATTTTAGACAAATTTCAATATCTGTCAATTATTGTCCAAATTATTTTTATTTCACATCTAGACATGTGAAATGTATGAACTATGGCAAAAAAAGTGAAAAAAAAATTGGTCTGATTTTTTCTTACTTTTCAGATTTTTTTAGTTTTCGCGTTCAGGATGAGAGAAAGTTTTTTTGACAAATTTGAAAATCTGTCAGACATTGTCCAAATTATTTTTTATTTCATGTCTAGACATGTGAAATGTATGAACTATGGTAAAAAAGTGAGAAAGAAAATATTGGTCTGCTTTTTTGTACTTTTCAGATTTTCTTAGTTTTCATATAAGGTTCGGGGTCAGGAAAAAAGACAGATTTTTGAAAAATTTCAAAATCTGTCAATTATTGTCAAAATTATTTTTTTTCACATCTAGACATGTGAAATGCGTTAACTATGGCAACAAAAATGAAAAAAAATATTGGTCTGCTTTTTTGTACTTTTCAGATTTTCTTAGTTTTCATATAAGGTTCGGGGTCAGGAAAAAAGACAGATTTTTGAAAAATGTCAAAATCTGTCAATTATTGTCAAAATTATTTTTTTTCACATCTAGACATGTGAAATGCATGAACTATGGTAAAAAAAGTGAAAAAGAAAAAATTGGTCTGATTTTTTGTACTTTTCAGATTTTCTTAGTTTTCATATAAGGTTCGGGGTCAGGAAAAAAGACAGATTTTTGAAAAATTTCAAAATCTGTCAATTATTGTCAAAATTATTTTTTTTCACATCTAGACATGTGAAATGCGTTAACTATGGCAACAAAAATGAAAAAAAATATTGGTCTGCTTTTTTGTACTTTTCAGATTTTCTTAGTTTTCATATAAGGTTCGGGGTCAGGAAAAAAGACAGATTTTTGAAAAATGTCAAAATCTGTCAATTATTGTCAAAATTATTTTTTTTCACATCTAGACATGTGAAATGCATGAACTATGGTAAAAAAAGTGAAAAAGAAAAAATTGGTCTGATTTTTTGTACTTTTCAGATTTTCTTAGTTTTCATATAAGGTTCGGGTTCAGGAAAAAAGACAGATTTTTGAAAAATTTCAAAATCTGTCAATTATTGTCAAAATTATTTTTTTTCACATCTAGACATGTGAAATGCATGAACTATGGTAAAAAAAGTGAAAAAGAAAAAATTGGTCTGATTTTTTGTACTTTTCAGATTTTCTTAGTTTTCATATAAGGTTCGGGTTCAGGAAAAAAGACAGATTTTTGAAAAATTTCAAAATCTGTCAATTATTGTCAAAATTATTTTTTTTCACATCTAGACATGTGAAATGCATGAACTATGGTAAAAAAAGTGAAAAAGAAAAAATTGGTCTGATTTTTTGTACTTTTCAGATTTTCTTAGTTTTCATATAAGGTTCGGGTTCAGGAAAAAAGACAGATTTTTGAAAAATGTCAAAATCTGTCAATTATTGTCAAAATTATTTTTTTTCACATCTAGACATGTGAAATGCGTTAACTATGGCAACAAAAATGAAAAAGAAAAAATTGGTCTGATTTTTTGTACTTTTCAGATTTTCTTAGTTTTCATATAAGGTTCGGGGTCAGGAAAAAAGACAGATTTTTGAAAAATTTCAAAATCTGTCAATTATTGTCAAAATTATTTTTTTTCACATCTAGACATGTGAAATGCGTTAACTATGGCAACAAAAATGAAAAAAAAAATTGGTCTGATTTTTTTCTTACTTTTCAGATTTTTTTAGTTTTCGCGTTCAGGATGAGAGAAAGTTTTTTTTGACAAATTTGAAAATCTGTCAGACATTGTCCAAATTATTTTTTATTTCATGTCTAGACATGTGAAATGCATGAACAATGGTAAAAAAAGTGAAAAAGAAAAAATTGGTCTTATTTTTTGTACTTTTCAGATTTTCTTAGTTTTCATATAAGGTTCGGGGTCAGGAAAAAAGTGAGATTTTAGACAAATTTCAATATCTGTCAATTATTGTCCAAATTATTTTTATTTCACATCTAGACATGTGAAATGTATGAACTATGGCAAAAAAAGTGAAAAAAAAATTGGTCTGATTTTTTCTTACTTTTCAGATTTTTTTAGTTTTCGCGTTCAGGATGAGAGAAAGTTTTTTTGACAAATTTGAAAATCTGTCAGACATTGTCCAAATTATTTTTTATTTCATGTCTAGACATGTGAAATGTATGAACTATGGTAAAAAAGTGAGAAAGAAAATATTGGTCTGCTTTTTTGTACTTTTCAGATTTTCTTAGTTTTCATATAAGGTTCGGGGTCAGGAAAAAAGACAGATTTTTGAAAAATTTCAAAATCTGTCAATTATTGTCAAAATTATTTTTTTTCACATCTAGACATGTGAAATGCGTTAACTATGGCAACAAAAATGAAAAAAAATATTGGTCTGCTTTTTTGTACTTTTCAGATTTTCTTAGTTTTCATATAAGGTTCGGGGTCAGGAAAAAAGACAGATTTTTGAAAAATGTCAAAATCTGTCAATTATTGTCAAAATTATTTTTTTTCACATCTAGACATGTGAAATGCATGAACTATGGTAAAAAAAGTGAAAAAGAAAAAATTGGTCTGATTTTTTGTACTTTTCAGATTTTCTTAGTTTTCATATAAGGTTCGGGTTCAGGAAAAAAGACAGATTTTTGAAAAATTTCAAAATCTGTCAATTATTGTCAAAATTATTTTTTTTCACATCTAGACATGTGAAATGCATGAACTATGGTAAAAAAAGTGAAAAAGAAAAAATTGGTCTGATTTTTTGTACTTTTCAGATTTTCTTAGTTTTCATATAAGGTTCGGGTTCAGGAAAAAAGACAGATTTTTGAAAAATGTCAAAATCTGTCAATTATTGTCAAAATTATTTTTTTTCACATCTAGACATGTGAAATGCGTTAACTATGGCAACAAAAATGAAAAAAAATATTGGTCTGCTTTTTTGTACTTTTCAGATTTTCTTAGTTTTCATATAAGGTTCGGGGTCAGGAAAAAAGACAGATTTTTGAAAAATGTCAAAATCTGTCAATTATTGTCAAAATTATTTTTTTTCACATCTAGACATGTGAAATGCATGAACTATGGTAAAAAAAAGTGAAAAAGAAAAAATTGGTCTGATTTTTTGTACTTTTCAGATTTTCTTAGTTTTCATATAAGGTTCGGGTTCAGGAAAAAAGACAGATTTTTGAAAAATTTCAAAATCTGTCAATTATTGTCAAAATTATTTTTTTTCACATCTAGACATGTGAAATGCATGAACTATGGTAAAAAAAGTGAAAAAGAAAAAATTGGTCTGATTTTTTGTACTTTTCAGATTTTCTTAGTTTTCATATAAGGTTCGGGTTCAGGAAAAAAGACAGATTTTTGAAAAATGTCAAAATCTGTCAATTATTGTCAAAATTATTTTTTTTCACATCTAGACATGTGAAATGCGTTAACTATGGCAACAAAAATGAAAAAGAAAAAATTGGTCTGATTTTTTGTACTTTTCAGATTTTCTTAGTTTTCATATAAGGTTCGGGGTCAGGAAAAAAGACAGATTTTTGAAAAATTTCAAAATCTGTCAATTATTGTCAAAATTATTTTTTTTCACATCTAGACATGTGAAATGCGTTAACTATGGCAACAAAAATGAAAAAAAATATTGGTCTGCTTTTTTGTACTTTTCAGATTTTCTTAGTTTTCATATAAGGTTCGGGGTCAGGAAAAAAGACAGATTTTTGAAAAATTTCAAAATCTGTCAATTATTGTCAAAATTATTTTTTTTCACATCTAGACATGTGAAATGCATGAACTATGGTAAAAAAAGTGAAAAAGAAAAAATTGGTCTGATTTTTTGTACTTTTCAGATTTTCTTAGTTTTCATATAAGGTTCGGGTTCAGGAAAAAAGACAGATTTTTGAAAAATGTCAAAATCTGTCAATTATTGTCAAAATTATTTTTTTTCACATCTAGACATGTGAAATGCGTAAACTATGGCAACAAAAATGAAAAAGAAAAAATTGGTCTGATTTTTTGTACTTTTCAGATTTTCTTAGTTTTCATATAAGGTTCGGGGTCAGGAAAAAAGACAGATTTTTGAAAAATTTCAAAATCTGTCAATTATTGTCAAAATTATTTTTTTTCACATCTAGACATGTGAAATGCGTTAACTATGGCAACAAAAATGAAAAAAAAAATTGGTCTGATTTTTTTCTTACTTTTCAGATTTTTTTAGTTTTCGCGTTCAGGATGAGAGAAAGTTTTTTTTGACAAATTTGAAAATCTGTCAGACATTGTCCAAATTATTTTTTATTTCATGTCTAGACATGTGAAATGCATGAACAATGGTAAAAAAAGTGAAAAAGAAAAAATTGGTCTTATTTTTTGTACTTTTCAGATTTTCTTAGTTTTCATATAAGGTTCGGGTTCAGGAAAAAAGACAGATTTTTGAAAAATGTCAAAATCTGTCAATTATTGTCAAAATTATTTTTTTTCACATCTAGACATGTGAAATGCGTAAACTATGGCAACAAAAATGAAAAAGAAAAAATTGGTCTGATTTTTTGTACTTTTCAGATTTTCTTAGTTTTCATATAAGGTTCGGGGTCAGGAAAAAAGACAGATTTTTAAAAAATTTCAAAATCTGTCAATTATTGTCAAAATTATTTTTTTTCACATCTAGACATGTGAAATGCGTTAACTATGGCAACAAAAATGAAAAAAAAAATTGGTCTGATTTTTTTCTTACTTTTCAGATTTTTTTAGTTTTCGCGTTCAGGATGAGAGAAAGTTTTTTTTGACAAATTTGAAAATCTGTCAGACATTGTCCAAATTATTTTTTATTTCATGTCTAGACATGTGAAATGCATGAACAATGGTAAAAAAAGTGAAAAAGAAAAAATTGGTCTGATTTTTTGTACTTTTCAGATTTTCTTAGTTTTCATATAAGGTTCGGGTTCAGGAAAAAAGACAGATTTTTGAAAAATTTCAAAATCTGTCAATTATTGTCAAAATTATTTTTTTTCACATCTAGACATGTGAAATGCATGAACTATGGTAAAAAAAGTGAAAAAGAAAAAATTGGTCTGATTTTTTGTACTTTTCAGATTTTCTTAGTTTTCATATAAGGTTCGGGTTCAGGAAAAAAGACAGATTTTTGAAAAATGTCAAAATCTGTCAATTATTGTCAAAATTATTTTTTTTCACATCTAGACATGTGAAATGCGTTAACTATGGCAACAAAAATGAAAAAAAATATTGGTCTGCTTTTTTGTACTTTTCAGATTTTCTTAGTTTTCATATAAGGTTCGGGGTCAGGAAAAAAGACAGATTTTTGAAAAATGTCAAAATCTGTCAATTATTGTCAAAATTATTTTTTTTCACATCTAGACATGTGAAATGCATGAACTATGGTAAAAAAAGTGAAAAAGAAAAAATTGGTCTGATTTTTTGTACTTTTCAGATTTTCTTAGTTTTCATATAAGGTTCGGGTTCAGGAAAAAAGACAGATTTTTGAAAAATTTCAAAATCTGTCAATTATTGTCAAAATTATTTTTTTTCACATCTAGACATGTGAAATGCATGAACTATGGTAAAAAAAGTGAAAAAGAAAAAATTGGTCTGATTTTTTGTACTTTTCAGATTTTCTTAGTTTTCATATAAGGTTCGGGTTCAGGAAAAAAGACAGATTTTTGAAAAATGTCAAAATCTGTCAATTATTGTCAAAATTATTTTTTTTCACATCTAGACATGTGAAATGCGTTAACTATGGCAACAAAAATGAAAAAGAAAAAATTGGTCTGATTTTTTGTACTTTTCAGATTTTCTTAGTTTTCATATAAGGTTCGGGGTCAGGAAAAAAGACAGATTTTTGAAAAATTTCAAAATCTGTCAATTATTGTCAAAATTATTTTTTTTCACATCTAGACATGTGAAATGCATGAACTATGGTAAAAAAAGTGAAAAAGAAAAAATTGGTCTGATTTTTTGTACTTTTCAGATTTTCTTAGTTTTCATATAAGGTTCGGGGTCAGGAAAAAAGACAGATTTTTGAAAAATTTCAAAATCTGTCAATTATTGTCAAAATTATTTTTTTTCACATCTAGACATGTGAAATGCGTTAACTATGGCAACAAAAATGAAAAAAAAAATTGGTCTGATTTTTTTCTTACTTTTCAGATTTTTTTAGTTTTCGCGTTCAGGATGAAAGTTTTTTTTGACAAATTTGAAAATCTGTCAGACATTGTCCAAATTATTTTTTATTTCATGTCTAGACATGTGAAATGCATGAACAATGGTAAAAAAAGTGAAAAAGAAAAAATTGGTCTGATTTTTTGTACTTTTCAGATTTTCTTAGTTTTCATATAAGGTTCGGGGTCAGGAAAAAAGACAGATTTTTGAAAAATTTCAAAATCTGTCAATTATTGTCAAAATTATTTTTTTTCACATCTAGACATGTGAAATGCATGAACTATGGTAAAAAAAGTGAAAAAGAAAAAATTGGTCTGATTTTTTGTACTTTTCAGATTTTCTTAGTTTTCATATAAGGTTCGGGTTCAGGAAAAAAGACAGATTTTTGAAAAATTTCAAAATCTGTCAATTATTGTCAAAATTATTTTTTTTCACATCTAGACATGTGAAATGCATGAACTATGGTAAAAAAAGTGAAAAAGAAAAAATTGGTCTGATTTTTTGTACTTTTCAGATTTTCTTAGTTTTCATATAAGGTTCGGGTTCAGGAAAAAAGACAGATTTTTGAAAAATTTCAAAATCTGTCAATTATTGTCAAAATTATTTTTTTTCACATCTAGACGTGTGAAATGCGTTAACTATGGCAACAAAAATGAAAAAGAAAAAATTGGTCTGATTTTTTGTACTTTTCAGATTTTCTTAGTTTTCATATAAGGTTCGGGGTCAGGAAAAAAGACAGATTTTTAAAAAATTTCAAAATCTGTCAATTATTGTCAAAATTATTTTTTTTCACATCTAGACATGTGAAATGCGTTAACTATGGCAACAAAAATGAAAAAAAAAATTGGTCTGATTTTTTTCTTACTTTTCAGATTTTTTTAGTTTTCGCGTTCAGGATGAGAGAAAGTTTTTTTTGACAAATTTGAAAATCTGTCAATTATTGTCAAAATTATTTTTTTTCACATCTAGACATGTGAAATGCATGAACTATGGTAAAAAAAGTGAAATAGAAAAAATTGGTCTGATTTTTTGTACTTTTCAGATTTTCTTAGTTTTCATATAAGGTTCGGGGTCAGGAAAAAAGACAGATTTTTGAAAAATTTCAAAATCTGTCAATTATTGTCAAAATTATTTTTTTTCACATCTAGACATGTGAAATGCGTTAACTATGGCAACAAAAATGAAAAAAAAAATTGGTCTGATTTTTTTCTTACTTTTCAGATTTTTTTAGTTTTCGCGTTCAGGATGAGAGAAAGTTTTTTTTGACAAATTTGAAAATCTGTCAGACATTGTCCAAATGATTTTTTATTTCATGTCTAGACATGTGAAATGCATGAACAATGGTAAAAAAAGTGAAAAAGAAAAAATTGGTCTTATTTTTTGTACTTTTCAGATTTTCTTAGTTTTCATATAAGGTTCGGGGTCAGGAAAAAAGTGAGATTTTAGACAAATTTCAATATCTGTCAATTATTGTCCAAATTATTTTTATTTCACATCTAGACATGTGAAATGTATGAACTATGGCAAAAAAAGTGAAAAAAAAATTGGTCTGATTTTTTCTTACTTTTCAGATTTTTTTAGTTTTCGCGTTCAGGATGAGAGAAAGTTTTTTTGACAAATTTGAAAATCTGTCAGACATTGTCCAAATTATTTTTTATTTCATGTCTAGACATGTGAAATGTATGAACTATGGTAAAAAAGTGAGAAAGAAAATATTGGTCTGCTTTTTTGTACTTTTCAGATTTTCTTAGTTTTCATATAAGGTTCGGGGTCAGGAAAAAAGACAGATTTTTGAAAAATGTCAAAATCTGTCAATTATTGTCAAAATTATTTTTTTTCACATCTAGACATGTGAAATGCATGAACTATGGTAAAAAAAGTGAAAAAGAAAAAATTGGTCTGATTTTTTGTACTTTTCAGATTTTCTTAGTTTTCATATAAGGTTCGGGTTCAGGAAAAAAGACAGATTTTTGAAAAATTTCAAAATCTGTCAATTATTGTCAAAATTATTTTTTTTCACATCTAGACATGTGAAATGCATGAACTATGGTAAAAAAAGTGAAAAAGAAAAAATTGGTCTGATTTTTTGTACTTTTCAGATTTTCTTAGTTTTCATATAAGGTTCGGGTTAAGGAAAAAAGACAGATTTTTGAAAAATGTCAAAATCTGTCAATTATTGTCAAAATTATTTTTTTTCACATCTAGACATGTGAAATGCGTTAACTATGGCAACAAAAATGAAAAAGAAAAAATTGGTCTGATTTTTTGTACTTTTCAGATTTTCTTAGTTTTCATATAAGGTTCGGGGTCAGGAAAAAAGACAGATTTTTGAAAAATTTCAAAATCTGTCAATTATTGTCAAAATTATTTTTTTTCACATCTAGACATGTGAAATGCGTTAACTATGGCAACAAAAATGAAAAAAAATATTGGTCTGCTTTTTTGTACTTTTCAGATTTTCTTAGTTTTCATATAAGGTTCGGGGTCAGGAAAAAAGACAGATTTTTGAAAAATGTCAAAATCTGTCAATTATTGTCAAAATTATTTTTTTTCACATCTAGACATGTGAAATGCATGAACTATGGTAAAAAAAGTGAAAAAGAAAAAATTGGTCTGATTTTTTGTACTTTTCAGATTTTCTTAGTTTTCATATAAGGTTCGGGTTCAGGAAAAAAGACAGATTTTTGAAAAATTTCAAAATCTGTCAATTATTGTCAAAATTATTTTTTTTCACATCTAGACATGTGAAATGCATGAACTATGGTAAAAAAAGTGAAAAAGAAAAAATTGGTCTGATTTTTTGTACTTTTCAGATTTTCTTAGTTTTCATATAAGGTTCGGGTTCAGGAAAAAAGACAGATTTTTGAAAAATGTCAAAATCTGTCAATTATTGTCAAAATTATTTTTTTTCACATCTAGACATGTGAAATGCGTTAACTATGGCAACAAAAATGAAAAAAAATATTGGTCTGCTTTTTTGTACTTTTCAGATTTTCTTAGTTTTCATATAAGGTTCGGGGTCAGGAAAAAAGACAGATTTTTGAAAAATTTCAAAATCTGTCAATTATTGTCAAAATTATTTTTTTTCACATCTAGACATGTGAAATGCATGAACTATGGTAAAAAAAGTGAAAAAGAAAAAATTGGTCTGATTTTTTGTACTTTTCAGATTTTCTTAGTTTTCATATAAGGTTCGGGTTCAGGAAAAAAGACAGATTTTTGAAAAATGTCAAAATCTGTCAATTATTGTCAAAATTATTTTTTTTCACATCTAGACATGTGAAATGCGTAAACTATGGCAACAAAAATGAAAAAGAAAAAATTGGTCTGATTTTTTGTACTTTTCAGATTTTCTTAGTTTTCATATAAGGTTCGGGGTCAGGAAAAAAGACAGATTTTTGAAAAATTTCAAAATCTGTCAATTATTGTCAAAATTATTTTTTTTCACATCTAGACATGTGAAATGCGTTAACTATGGCAACAAAAATGAAAAAAAAAATTGGTCTGATTTTTTTCTTACTTTTCAGATTTTTTTAGTTTTCGCGTTCAGGATGAGAGAAAGTTTTTTTTGACAAATTTGAAAATCTGTCAGACATTGTCCAAATTATTTTTTATTTCATGTCTAGACATGTGAAATGCATGAACAATGGTAAAAAAAGTGAAAAAGAAAAAATTGGTCTTATTTTTTGTACTTTTCAGATTTTCTTAGTTTTCATATAAGGTTCGGGTTCAGGAAAAAAGACAGATTTTTGAAAAATGTCAAAATCTGTCAATTATTGTCAAAATTATTTTTTTTCACATCTAGACATGTGAAATGCGTAAACTATGGCAACAAAAATGAAAAAGAAAAAATTGGTCTGATTTTTTGTACTTTTCAGATTTTCTTAGTTTTCATATAAGGTTCGGGGTCAGGAAAAAAGACAGATTTTTGAAAAATTTCAAAATCTGTCAATTATTGTCAAAATTATTTTTTTTCACATCTAGACATGTGAAATGCGTTAACTATGGCAACAAAAATGAAAAAAAAAATTGGTCTGATTTTTTTCTTACTTTTCAGATTTTTTTAGTTTTCGCGTTCAGGATGAGAGAAAGTTTTTTTTGACAAATTTGAAAATCTGTCAGACATTGTCCAAATTATTTTTTATTTCATGTCTAGACATGTGAAATGCATGAACAATGGTAAAAAAAGTGAAAAAGAAAAAATTGGTCTTATTTTTTGTACTTTTCAGATTTTCTTAGTTTTCATATAAGGTTCGGGGTCAGGAAAAAAGTGAGATTTTAGACAAATTTCAATATCTGTCAATTATTGTCCAAATTATTTTTATTTCACATCTAGACATGTGAAATGTATGAACTATGGTGAAAAAAAAATTGGTCTGATTTTTTCTTACTTTTCAGATTTTTTTAGTTTTCGCGTTCAGGATGAGAGAAAGTTTTTTTGACAAATTTGAAAATCTGTCAGACATTGTCCAAATTATTTTTTATTTCATGTCTAGACATGTGAAATGTATGAACTATGGTAAAAAAGTGAGAAAGAAAATATTGGTCTGCTTTTTTGTACTTTTCAGATTTTCTTAGTTTTCATATAAGGTTCGGGGTCAGGAAAAAAGACAGATTTTTGAAAAATGTCAAAATCTGTCAATTATTGTCAAAATTATTTTTTTTCACATCTAGACATGTGAAATGCATGAACTATGGTAAAAAAAGTGAAAAAGAAAAAATTGGTCTGATTTTTTGTACTTTTCAGATTTTCTTAGTTTTCATATAAGGTTAGGGTTAGGGTTAGGGTTAGGGTTAGGGTTAGGGTTAGGGTTAGGGTTAGGGTTAGGGTATAGGGCAAAAAACGAACTTTCTCCAAGCTTGGAGAAGACTAGGGGTTAGGTTATAGGCTTAAAACCCCGAATTAGATGGGCGTCTAATAACTCGGCCTCATTGCTAATGGCTATAACTCAAGATAGGAAGGTAGTAGAGACGTGCAACCAACTATGCTATGTAGTAAAGGGCCAGACCTTTCGATTGAGCCCACCCTCGACCTCCTCCGATGACCGGAAGTTGGTTAAAAACAGGAAATAAAACATAAAATCCTTATATCTCGAGAACGGAAGGTCGTAGAGAGAAGCGGACAAGTTCCCCGGCTTCCTCGTGGCCGGTTTTGGGGAGGCGGAAAAGAAAATATTTGACCTATGACCTTTCGTTCGGAAGTTATAGCCGTTTTTAGTTTCCCCATTGAAATGAATGGGAAAAATCAAAAATTCTTCTAAGTCCAAAGTGGGTTTTGAAAAAAGTTCCCCCAGAAAGTGTATAGGAGTACGTTTCAGATGATTCTGAGTCGAATGGCATACCTTTGTAGTGAACTTTTTTTTTTCCCTAACAAATTTTTTTTACTGTTTGAGTGGATAGATCTTTGAAAATGACTTACTGTTGCACCCCTCCATTTCGCCACTAGGGGTAGGGTTCGAGAGTTATGAAAGAAAATGTGTTTGAATGGAAACCCAATGGAAATATGTTGGACGAATGGTTAGGGTTAGGACAAGGGTATGATAGGGGGTAATAGCCAAAAGTGCACCGGGGTGCAGTTGGTTTTTAGGGTTAGGGTTAGGAATAGGAATAGGGGTAAAAACCACCGATCAGTCATCGACTGATCTCTGCTGATGTCCTTATAGGGTTAGGGTTAGGGTTAGGGTTAGGGTTAGGGTTAGGGTTAGGGTTAGGGTTAGGGTTATAGGGTGAAAAGGCGCTAAAGTTACCCCCTAACTTTAGCATCGGACATTTTTGCCAGGCTAATAACCCTGGCTAGGAAGGTGGTAAAGACATGGGGTCACTTGCTATGTAACCCCAGGACCACGGGCTATCCGTGGAGACCACCCTCGACTTCCTCCCATAACCGGAAGTTGGTGTAAAACCGGAAAGTAGAGTTAGCATTGGCTGTATCTCGAGAACGGAAGGTCGTAGAGAGAAGCGGACAAGTTCCCCGGCTTCCTCGTGGCCGGTTTTGGGGAGGCGGAAAAGAAAATATTTGACCTATGACCTTTCGTTCGGAAGTTATAGCCGTTTTTATTTTCCCCATTGAAATGAATGGGAAAAATCAAAAATTCTTCTAAGTCCAAAGTGGGTTTTGAAAAAAGTTCCCCCAGAAAGTGTATAGGAGTACGTTTCAGATGATTCTGAGTCGAATGGCATACCTTTGTAGTGAACTTTTTTTTTTCCCTAACAAATTTTTTTTACTGTTTGAGTGGATAGATCTTTGAAAATGACTTACTGTTGCACCCCTCCATTTCGCCACTAGGGGTAGGGTTTGAGAGTTATGAAAGAAAATGTGTTTGAATGGAAACCCAATGGAAATATGTTGGACGAATGGTTAGGGTTAGGACAAGGGTATGATAGGGGGTAATAGCCACAAGTGCACCGGGGTTAGGGTTAGGGTTAGGGTTAGGTTAGGGTTAGGGTTAGGTGTGAGACAATGTACAACGATCCTCCCCAAACTTGGATTTACTCCAAGCGAGGTTGAAAGGAGGAGTCGAGGGAAATGCACGGGCCGGCGCTTGTTAAGCATTGTCACAAGACCTGTGGTTATTTCTGGTGTGGAAAGCTTTTATGGGCTTAGAATTCCTCTTAATCCTATCTATATATCAGATTTTTAAAGTGGCGACTTAACGGATCAAAATGGTGAGTTTCTAGAATAATTAGGTCTAGAGTTGGATTTTAAGTTTTATTATTGGATTAAGGTGTATGGTTAAAACAAGAGACTAAGACGGTTATTATTTACTCAGTTATTCAAGTCAGGAGAGAAACCCAAATGCTACAGAGAGGAACTCTTCGCGGCACCCAAGGCGTCCACGGCTTTATGTGTTCTCAGACCAGATTCTGAGAAAAGATTGAAGACAGCGTAAAATTAAGGTACCCAGTTAAAGTTAGCGAGATGCTGAGTTTTAGAAGTCAGGCCGTGTATGGGTTAAATTCAGAATTAAGATTAGGTATAATGTTGCAGTGACAGGTAAGATTAGTAGTTGGGTAAGATTCAGGGATACCATATATATGTGTTTTTGGTTAAGATTAGGCATAATGTTGTAGTGATAGGTTAAGGATAGCAGTTGGGTAAGATTCAGGGATACAATATCTCTGTGTTCCGAGTGAGTCTGTAGTTGGGTTTGACATGACATATAGTGTTGAGTTTTAAGAGGCCAGACTGTTTTAAGGTTAAGTTTTAGAATTGAGTTTAGGTGTAGTGGTTACGATGAGAGACCACGCAGTGTTGAGTTTTAGAGGGGTCAGGTCCTACTGGGGTTAAGTTTTAAAAATTGAATTTTTAGGTGTAGGGTCAAAATGAGAAAACCTATTGATGTGGGTTGATTAAATTAAGGGTTAAGATTAGGCATAATGTTGCAGTGACAGGTTAAGATTAGTAGTTGGATAAGATTCAGGGATACAATACATATGTGTTTTTGGTTAAGATTAGGCATAATGTTGCAGTGACAGGTTAAGATTAGTAGTTGGGTAAGATTCAGGGATACAATGCATATGTGTTTTTGGTTAAGATTAGGCATAATGTTGCAGTGACAGGTAAGATTAGTAGTTGGGTAAGATTCAGGGATACAATACATATGTGTTTTTGGTTAAGATTAGGCATAATGTTGCAGTGACCGGTTAAGGTTAGTAGTTGGGTATGATTCAAGGATACAATACATATGTGTTTTTGGTTAAGATTAGGCATAATGTTGCAGTGACAGGTTAAGGTTAGTAGTTGGGTACGATTCAGGGATACCATACCTCTGTGTTCCGAGTGTGTCTGTAGTTGGGTTTGACATAACATATAGTGTTGAATTTTAGGAGGTCAGACTGTTTTAAGGTTAAGTTTTAGAATTAAGTTTAGGTGTAGTGGTTACGATGAGAGACCACGCAGTGTTGAGTTTTTAGGGGGGTCAGGTCCTACTGGGGTTAAGTTTTTAAACAAAATTGAATTTTTAGGTGTAGGGTCAAAATGAGAAAACCTATTGATGTGGGTTGATTAAATTAAGGGTTAAGATTAGGCATAATGTTGTAGTGACAGGTTAAGGTTAGTAGTTGGGTAAGATTCAAGGATACAATATATATGTGTTTTTGGTTAAGATTAGGCATAATGTTGTAGTGACAGGTTAAGATTAGTAGTTGGGTAAGATTCAGGGATACAATATATATGTGTTTTTGGTTAAGATTAGGCATAATGTTGCAGTGACAGGTTAAGATTAGTAGTTGGATAAGATTCAGGGATACAATACATATGTGTTTTTGGTTAGGATTAGGCATAATGTTGCAGTGACAGGTTAAGATTAGTAGTTGGGTAAGATTCAGGGATACAATGCATATGTGTTTTTGGTTAAGATTAGGCATAATGTTGCAGTGACAGGTTAAGGTTAGTAATTGGATACGATTCAGGGATACAATACCTCTGTGTTCCGAGTGAGTCTGTAGTTGGGTTAGGGTTAGGGTTAGGGTTAGGGTTAGGGTTAGGGTTAGGGTTAGGGTTAGGGTTAGGGTTAGGGTTAGGGTATAGGGCAAAAAACGAACTTTCTCCAAGCTTGGAGAAGACTAGGGGTTAGGTTATAGGCTTAAAACCCCGAATTAGATGGGCGTCTAATAACTCGGCCTCATTGCTAATGGCTATAACTCAAGATAGGAAGGTAGTAGAGACGTGCAACCAACTATGCTATGTAGTAAAGGGCCAGACCTTTCGATTGAGCCCACCCTCGACCTCCTCCGATGACCGGAAGTTGGTTAAAAACAGGAAATAAAACATAAAATCCTTATATCTCGAGAACGGAAGGTCGTAGAGAGAAGCGGACAAGTTCCCCGGCTTCCTCGTGGCCGGTTTTGGGGAGGCGGAAAAGAAAATATTTGACCTATGACCTTTCGTTCGGAAGTTATAGCCGTTTTTAGTTTCCCCATTGAAATGAATGGGAAAAATCAAAAATTCTTCTAAGTCCAAAGTGGGTTTTGAAAAAAGTTCCCCCAGAAAGTGTATAGGAGTACGTTTCAGATGATTCTGAGTCGAATGGCATACCTTTGTAGTGAACTTTTTTTTTTCCCTAACAAATTTTTTTTACTGTTTGAGTGGATAGATCTTTGAAAATGACTTACTGTTGCACCCCTCCATTTCGCCACTAGGGGTAGGGTTCGAGAGTTATGAAAGAAAATGTGTTTGAATGGAAACCCAATGGAAATATGTTGGACGAATGGTTAGGGTTAGGACAAGGGTATGATAGGGGGTAATAGCCAAAAGTGCACCGGGGTGCAGTTGGTTTTTAGGGTTAGGGTTAGGAATAGGAATAGGGGTAAAAACCACCGATCAGTCATCGACTGATCTCTGCTGATGTCCTTATAGGGTTAGGGTTAGGGTTAGGGTTAGGGTTAGGGTTAGGGTTAGGGTTAGGGTTAGGGTTATAGGGTGAAAAGGCGCTAAAGTTACCCCCTAACTTTAGCATCGGACATTTTTGCCAGGCTAATAACCCTGGCTAGGAAGGTGGTAAAGACATGGGGTCACTTGCTATGTAACCCCAGGACCACGGGCTATCCGTGGAGACCACCCTCGACTTCCTCCCATAACCGGAAGTTGGTGTAAAACCGGAAAGTAGAGTTAGCATTGGCTGTATCTCGAGAACGGAAGGTCGTAGAGAGAAGCGGACAAGTTCCCCGGCTTCCTCGTGGCCGGTTTTGGGGAGGCGGAAAAGAAAATATTTGACCTATGACCTTTCGTTCGGAAGTTATAGCCGTTTTTATTTTCCCCATTGAAATGAATGGGAAAAATCAAAAATTCTTCTAAGTCCAAAGTGGGTTTTGAAAAAAGTTCCCCCAGAAAGTGTATAGGAGTACGTTTCAGATGATTCTGAGTCGAATGGCATACCTTTGTAGTGAACTTTTTTTTTTCCCTAACAAATTTTTTTTACTGTTTGAGTGGATAGATCTTTGAAAATGACTTACTGTTGCACCCCTCCATTTCGCCACTAGGGGTAGGGTTTGAGAGTTATGAAAGAAAATGTGTTTGAATGGAAACCCAATGGAAATATGTTGGACGAATGGTTAGGGTTAGGACAAGGGTATGATAGGGGGTAATAGCCACAAGTGCACCGGGGTTAGGGTTAGGGTTAGGGTTAGGTTAGGGTTAGGGTTAGGTGTGAGACAATGTACAACGATCCTCCCCAAACTTGGATTTACTCCAAGCGAGGTTGAAAGGAGGAGTCGAGGGAAATGCACGGGCCGGCGCTTGTTAAGCATTGTCACAAGACCTGTGGTTATTTCTGGTGTGGAAAGCTTTTATGGGCTTAGAATTCCTCTTAATCCTATCTATATATCAGATTTTTAAAGTGGCGACTTAACGGATCAAAATGGTGAGTTTCTAGAATAATTAGGTCTAGAGTTGGATTTTAAGTTTTATTATTGGATTAAGGTGTATGGTTAAAACAAGAGACTAAGACGGTTATTATTTACTCAGTTATTCAAGTCAGGAGAGAAACCCAAATGCTACAGAGAGGAACTCTTCGCGGCACCCAAGGCGTCCACGGCTTTATGTGTTCTCAGACCAGATTCTGAGAAAAGATTGAAGACAGCGTAAAATTAAGGTACCCAGTTAAAGTTAGCGAGATGCTGAGTTTTAGAAGTCAGGCCGTGTATGGGTTAAATTCAGAATTAAGATTAGGTATAATGTTGCAGTGACAGGTAAGATTAGTAGTTGGGTAAGATTCAGGGATACCATATATATGTGTTTTTGGTTAAGATTAGGCATAATGTTGTAGTGATAGGTTAAGGATAGCAGTTGGGTAAGATTCAGGGATACAATATCTCTGTGTTCCGAGTGAGTCTGTAGTTGGGTTTGACATGACATATAGTGTTGAGTTTTAAGAGGCCAGACTGTTTTAAGGTTAAGTTTTAGAATTGAGTTTAGGTGTAGTGGTTACGATGAGAGACCACGCAGTGTTGAGTTTTAGAGGGGTCAGGTCCTACTGGGGTTAAGTTTTAAAAATTGAATTTTTAGGTGTAGGGTCAAAATGAGAAAACCTATTGATGTGGGTTGATTAAATTAAGGGTTAAGATTAGGCATAATGTTGCAGTGACAGGTTAAGATTAGTAGTTGGATAAGATTCAGGGATACAATACATATGTGTTTTTGGTTAAGATTAGGCATAATGTTGCAGTGACAGGTTAAGATTAGTAGTTGGGTAAGATTCAGGGAT